>NC_058411.1:65860335-65940335 GCF_002201575.2 Neomonachus schauinslandi | reverse complement strand
ACTAACTCCATTTCAGTTCTGGTATCTCAAACCATCTGCTGCTAAATATGAGTCCACTTAAAAAATTCAAGTAAAAAAAGCCAATATAGTAATATTTTGAAAACATTTAGCATCATTTACTAAAAATGTGGATGAGGGAGCAAAAATACTTGAAGAATGTATTGAAAAGCAACGCATCTGTTTAATGGCTCTTTCACGAATCCCCATCAGTTTGGCATTGTGGAGAAAATCGCTACTAACAGCAGTTCTGCATGTATTAACATTTTGCCCTTTTTCCAGCAATGTTTGCTCACTGTAGTTCTACAATGGGGTAATAATAATGCTTATCTTATGGCATATTTTTCTTTTACTTCTCAGAGAAATGTATGTATTCAACTATAAATATGTAAATATATGTATTCTAATCATAATATAAAATATACACACACATATACAAAAATAAATATCTATACATACATACATAAATACACAAATTTGACTAACCATAAATTTAACTTGCTTTCTAGATGTTGACGGGTGTTAACAGTTCTTGCCATTACCTGCCATTAAGGTATTTCTTTGAAATTTAGGATTATTAGGTGGGATTTTTTTTTTTTTTTTGGTACTGCCTTACTGCCAATTTTAACAACTGATTCACTAGCCATTAGTAGGAATCTAGATACTTTGAGGTTCTATTGTCTTCCAACATCTCCATTTTTACAAATGTGTCAGAGAAGTGGTACAATTAGGGCTGCACTTAAATGAAGCACATCTTTTCAATTGTTTGTGAAATCTTGGAATCCCTTCCTCCCTGTTTCCTAACACATGATATTGCCAAATATTTGGATCTATTAGCGTGGATAAATATGATTCACTTTGTGATTGGAGAGGGAAGGAAAGGAGCAAATATACTGAGAAAATAAAATAGCATCCCTCCATAAATTAATTTTGCTTCTTGACATTCTTAGAGTTGCCTTTGTTCTGTTCAATGCTAATTTTTATTATACTGAGCTCGCAAAAATAGGCATCTCAGAATCAGTGCTTAATGCATTTCATCCTTTTGACACTTTGAGGGGAAAATGCAGTTTTGAAACTATCTCCTACCTCTCCATTTCCTAATCTTATTCACCCCACACTCCCCACCCCGTCCCCTAAATACGACCAAATATTGACTGACAGCTTGAAAGTGCTAATCGACTCATTCCCAATCATATGTGTTCAATATGTTGGCTTTAAAAAAATTAGGAGCCCAAATCTTTCATCTAATATCATCGCTCAGTAGACAGACAGAATTTTAACCAGAGCAAATTCAAGTGCAGCTTTCAGACCAGCCAAACCCAGGAGACAGACAGGAGGTCTGCCCTTCCCCAGCCGTTCTTCTGTCTGCATTAGCCGTTCTTGCTCAGGCTCCATCGACCTGTCAGAGCCATCACAGTGATTGACTGCCCCGGCAGATGTGCTGCTATAACAGGTAACTTGATCATCCAGACCCATCTGTCTCTAAGTCCTCTTCAATTCACACTTTGAAAAATATTAGAGGTTGGGAGGGGTTGGATTCTTTGTTGTAATTAAAAAAAAAAAAGTAGGCTATCTGTATTTCACAAAAGGTTATCCTCTAGTAAGTGAATGGAAATAGATCATATTTGAGCTCTTTAGTGAGATGAGCTGCTTCCAGGGCCTATTACTATCAACATTTTAAATGGGCCAATGAGATCTGAGAGAATTGGGAAATCTGATTTCCAAAACAAAATCCAAAGTTAGGGACCAATTTTAAAGAACCACCATGATAATAATAGAATGGTGTTTCAAAGATAACAGTTTCCGGGCAAGTGAGACAGATGGGCTGTTTGCGTAGAAGGAAAGGAGGGGAACCTCATGCAGTGGGAGCAATCCTGTGTCTTCTCTTCAGTGCCCACAGCCTGGCAAATGTTGTGACATCATTAAGCTGAATTGCTGATTTCAGATGGGTCTGGAACAAGAATGGGCAGGGGTAACTCAAGCTTCATGCTGAAATGTAGTTAACTAATTTACTAGTGTCACTATTTCTGATAATTACTTTTCACCAAAATATTTTGCTGTGCTTGTGTGCAGAGGATTTCATTCTACAAGTCAACACCCCAAGTGTGGAGCTGTTCAGGATCTATCAACAGCTTCTATTAAGAGAGAATATAATCCTGGTGAGATCAGAGGCTAACGTTTTCTATTTCTCAGTAAAGTCTCTTGCCTACTCGCTATCAAGGGATAAACACTGACCGAGAACGACATGGTTCAACATCTAAGGGGAAGTAACATAGTGAAGCAAACAAAACAAGGTAAAATGAGTAACAACTGACAAAAAAGAAGTGCACTCATTTTTTTTTAAATGAGACGAATAAAAATATGTTAAGTATGCAGTGATACTTGTAGTACCTGAAGGAATAAATGAACATGGAGAAAGATAGAGACAAAGGTATTCATTTCTTAACAGAACTCCTTTACAGTACTTTCGTAGGCTAGCCCATGACCACACAATTCGCCTTGGAACTCAAATACGCCTATATTCATACTGCTTCTCCAATCAAAAGCAAATAACAAATACATTTCCCAAAGCTCTCTTTCTTGGCTAAGGGATCTAGATTGTGTTCCGGTCATAGCTTGCCACTTTAATCTCCGAGCCAGATTCCATGGTTTGAGGGAAATGAACATGCTTTTTCCCCTTCAGATGAGAAATAGAAAATATATTATTTTATTATTTTAAATGAACAGTAACTGTTCTTCCCCCCTCCGTTTTTTTCTGGCCTGAGGGAGTTCAATTTTTCTATTGATATTGCTTGAAAAGGCAGTGAATGGCAAGCAGTTGCTTGGGTTTAGTAAAGCTATTTATTGCATGCTTCAAAGAGTTATTTACCACATAAAGCTCTGGCTGATTAATTCAGTTAGCAGTGCTCACTCTTCCCCTCCATTCCTCAATTCCAACCCAAAGTGAAAAAAAAGTCATATATTTGAAACACAAATCTGTCCAAAATTTAATATGAGCTGAGAACATGATGACACAATTTAAAAAAAAAAAATCAACAATGTCCTCACGAAGTTATATTTAAGAGAGTTTACCATTTTTATAATAAAAAAGTTAAATAAAGGGGAAGTGATCACTATTTTAGTAGTGTTTGTCATTGCATACTGTGCAATTATTTGCTCTGAAGTCCTTTTAGACGAAATGGTATTTGCAAGCCACAGAGATCTTCAGCACTTGCGTGCCATGAAATCAGATCTGTAAGTCTTCCTGATATGGAACAAGAGATTCTTTTTTAAACTCTTGCATTTTCATCTACTTCACATCATATAACTCACATTCTTAAAAAACGACTGAAGATTTTTCTTATTTCCATGTGGTTCCTGCTTTCTAAATTCTGTTGCTTGTTTTCTCCTTGGAGTTCTAAATGTTGCTTTAACATCTTTAGGTGTGATATAGATAGATTTAGAGTGATGTAGTTAGCAAGTCTCAAGCTGCAGCTTTTAAATACATTTGAAAACCTTCTTCTGAAGGAAAACAAGACACTCTTATGGGAAAGTTATACTTTATTTTGGAGGCATCTCTCGCAACTTTTCTTTCCAAAGATGCTGAATTTACTATGACTATTATTAACACATGTATGTAATTAATCCTCTGTTGCTCAAGTTTTTTCACGTACAGCTAATCAAGGCTAGTTTCTTCTTTGGACAGCAGAAATACCGAATTTTTAAAAGAGGGACTAAGGTCTATTTTCCAAATCAAATTCAGTTGAATGTTTGAAAAAGTGCCCCTTTACATGGATTTACACCATATGATGTGTTGATCCTCTTGGGCACAATTTGCCTCTCTGTGCTCTACCATGTAACTATCGTCCTGCATTCATCTCAACCTTGCCCTTGTAACTTTTTTTTCAACTAATTATATCCATAGAAAGAGTTCAGTGTAAATATGGTTTTAGCAGTTTATCACAAGAAAAGTGGTTTCCACTTACTTTAAATTCAAGTTCTGTATATTCAATTACCGTTAGCAAGCACTCCACCTACTGGCTTACATGATGCCAAGCAAGCCGACCAGGATCAGAAGCAAATAGGCAGGCAGTAAAAGATATTTTCAACTCTGCTGACATGAAAAGGATTTCAACTTCCAGATTGTCAACCAGGATCAAGCATGACTCTGACTTGCTGCTCACCAGGGTTAGGACGATTCTTGGTATTGTCTAGACCAAGTGACAACTTAATTGTGAAGAAGATTCTCAGTAACACTGTGGTGTAGGAGGGTAGGATGGCTCAATGAGAGGTGGATTTTTCTAAGTACGACAAAGAGGGACTCCTATTCCAGAGCCTCGAAATGTCTCGTATGCATAGTTAGAGCGAATATGCGTGCACGCAAGCATAGGTATAAAAAAGTATTTCTTGTTTTAAAAAAATTCTTAAAGAAAACAGGAGTTTTAAAATAAGTGAGAATTATTAACATTGCATATGGCTACTTCTTGTCCACCCAGATGTCAATTTTAAAAATGTAATCTTGCAGTGGCAAGAGTAAAATAAATGCTTGGAAAATTCCGTTAATCATTGCCCCCACCTCCATGAACTTTTTAGCTTAGTAGTCTTGGTAATGAATAATTATATGACAGAGAGATTAATTTTAGGCAGTAACAGTGAAATCAAGAGAAATTGAACCAGCTCTGTTCCACAATGTCAACATAAGGTATAAATCATAACTTTCTGTTACCCCACCCACTCACCCACCACTACCCATCTCGACATCTTTTTTTAAGTACAGCTTACTATGTAATTATTGCCACTATGCCCATATTACGGTGTGTTTGAACATGGCAATAAACAATACGGCAATTAACGTGAAATAATACAAGAGCAAATGAAGGCACACAGGCTAGATATAGAGGCAAAGCAGCAGGAACATTGAAAATAACCTTAATGGGCTGTTGATGTGGAAGTGCTTTTCCTAATATTGTCTCAGGGTGCTACTGTGAGCAGAGCTAGAAAAAAGAAATGCTAAAGGGAGAATGTCTACCTCTATGAAAGGTTTCTTGGGGTCAACTGTAATTTATCGCCAACTTTCCATCTTCTCCAGAATTAATGAAGAATCATCTCATGCTTTCAATACCATGGGAAGGTCCTGACTCCAGAAACTCTCGTAGTTTGCAGCTAAGCCAGGATACAATATGGCACTAAGTAATAGAAACTATTCTGGGTTGATGAATACTTGTGCACTGATACTGGAATAGCTTTATAACTGCTTTAGTAAGAGCCCAGTAAACTGCATCCCAGATGCATGAATTTCTCTTTTGGCTTTGCAAAGGAAGTGTTCACAGTTAAGGGGGGGGAAACCAGTTCCATTAAGCATTTACCCTGCAAAACAGAGACTGAGGAATCTTAGCACATGACGACACAACAAAATTTACCTGACCCTTCCAAGCTAAGGAAAACAAGACAGAAGGTCCTCTTCTGAGGCTGTATCATATATATGTTCTGAGGCTGTGCTGCCCATATGTTCAATAGGACTGTTGAATCTCAAAGTTATAATAATTTGCAACGAGGTGCCAGAACCAATTATTAAATATCATATGATCCAACAGAGATGAAATAAAAATATACAGGGTCGATTTTACTGGCTTTGACTATCATAAGGCATTTAAAGTACTTTGAATTTACAGTGTAACTTGAGGGTTGTATTAACGCATTCCTTATGCTAGAATTTTGTTCCCAGCTGAATATCATAAGCTAAATGCAGATGGCATACTTTTCCAAGGACAAAGGAAGTCTTGGCCTTATCCTTTCTTTTTGATTTGTATATCAACTCAAGAAAAGGAGATAGGCTATTATGATATATTCCACTAATGTAAACCTTTATTCAAAAGCGCAAATGACAGCCAAAAGTACAATTCAAGTGAGAAAAAAGGTAGTTGTGATAGTATTACAGAATGATACAATCCCAGCCAAATCGCTGCCTATAGTGTAGAAAAAGGAGCCTCTTAGTCTTCAATATAAAGTTATAATTTATTTACCATGACATCTCTAAAGCACAAATGAGTCAATGTTTTAAATACCGGTTCTGATGTCAAAGCCAAGGTCCAGTTCTCTCTCCCTGATTGCTGAGGTTCTACCCTTAGTGAAATCAAAGGCATGTGGATTGGTGGTTTACCTCCAGCAAAGCAAGACATGCAGAAGACCAAGGTGCCTCTTGGGTTCTTTCTGCTACTGTTATTTCAAAAGTACCAGTAAGGGATTCAGTCAAGTCTTCAGAATCAAAAGAAGATTGCTCTACCTTAGTAACTTATTGCCGGAACAAGACTATCTCTCTGGATGGATTTTCTTGAGAATCAAAGTTGAAAGGCAAGCTCCTGTAGTTTTATGGGAAATAGGATATTTATGGCCTCTTCTTCAATCTCAGCACAGTGTGTCTGCAAAGTCCTCAGTGTGATCACTTTGGGAGATTAAATACTGTCTTCCCTCAGTCACTGGAGCACTGCAAGCATAGGACCATGTTTGTCTATGTATGTTTACAGCACCTGTCAGTCGATACATGCAAAACAAGAAGAGTAATGTAAACTGATCCCCCCCTTTTGCTGAATTTTTAATGCAGTTCGCCAGAAATAAAAGCACAAACATTCTACTTTTCCAATGCTTGTCTTCCATGCCCTCTTCTAAAATTCTCTGGGGAGAAGTGGGTTTCGATCTTGGTCAAAGCAAGTACCCATTTACTTCAGAATCTTCACTTTCTTGTCTCGGCTTCCTTCCTGTCTCCTAAAATGAAATTTATTTTATTTTAGCCACCTCTGAGCAGACTTGTGTGTATATATTTTCAGATAAATTGGATTGTCCATATGGATTTTTAAATCAGTTTTCGGATCAAGTTCAGAAATATGTAAACTGTTGTGTTGTTGGACCAGGCAGGAGTAGAACATATCACTCAGATGAAGAGCACCCAATACTATAAAGTGATCTTTAAATGAGAAAACTAGAGCGTAAGTCAATTAAAGTGGCCAATAATGGGAAAACAAGTGCCCATTCCAAGAGCAATTGTAAGACATTTAACCCAAGGAAAGTTGCATTATACATTTTTATTAAATTGAGGCTATATTCACACTTATTGTGGTTTGAAATGTGAACCAATATTTTCTATCTTTGGTTTCCCTGCTTTAAGATCTCTTAATGTGCGTAAGATGTAATTCATAATATCATATGACTGTTTCAAGTTTGCAAGTTACTGTCTCCAAAGTTATAATTTAATTTAAATCAATAAATGCCCATTAAACTACTGTGCCCTCTCATAAAAGAGTATCTGACTTGAGATTAATGTAACGAGACCCTGGGATTCCTAAAATCTTGATTCTTTGTATTTAACCTTATTTACAACATAACGCATCCAATTTTAAAGAGCACTATCATTTAGTACAATATAAAGTATTAGCTTTCAAAGATGCATTCAGTTCTATTGAAAAGACCAGACCTGCTATTTTTCAATAATCTTTGTAACAAGGGAAAGAGAAAAAGATTAAGGTCCTAGTAACAAAAACAAAAAAACAAACACCCCACAATTATGCCCACTCAAATCCTTCCTGAAAGACATGCAAAAATGATACTAGTAACTCTTAAAATATTTTGTAGAAAAACTGCAAACTAAGAGTTTGAAGAAGAGAACTTTCCTAAATCTAAAAGGCATAAAAGGATTGGTGAAAAAGATCTCTACTTGCTTTCCAAATGGAGGCCTTCACAATGAGAGGAAAGGTAATGCTGCATACCAACAACAACAACAAAACAAAACAAAACAAAAAAAAAGGAAAGGAAGGAAAAGAAAAGAAAAAGGAAGGAAAAAAGAAAAGAAAAAGAAAAGAAAAGGGAAGAGGAAAAAAATAGAAGAAAAAAAGAGAAAATGTATTAAAACTCTTGGCTGAACAATTGCGCTAATGTCATTGGGGAAATGCTAAACTCCAAAGTGACAGCTTGAAAACTACAACATGTCTATATGTTAATTTCTTAAGATCTGATGGTATTCTAGTTTTGCTCTGGGCCACTCTGAGGGGTTTGACTTCCTTTCAAGCTATCAGTTTCATTTCTCCCAGCAGGCAATCCCCCATGAATGAAAAAATTTGGAAATGTGAAAAAGGTTAGGATAAAACATAGAATGTCATGTAGTTTTGCCATTCCATGCCATCGTGTTTATTAATAATATTCAGTACTTAACCCCATAGTAGACACAGTGCCAAGCACTTTCAATATACTATCTCATTAAATTCTCTCAATAATCTTGGAAGATATTTTTCTGCCCATTTCTCATATGAGGTAGTTGAGACATAAGAAGGATAAATGAGTTGCTGCAGGTTATGGAAGGAGTCATGGCATAGAGATTCTTACACAAATATGTCTAATTCCCAAGTTCATGCTCAAAAGTCCACTCTGCTGCTTCTCATAAATTTCACCCCGTGAGAATTCACATGTAATTTTGAAATTGGAAACATTACATGCTGACTGCAGGCAAATGGTTTGCTTCCCAGAAATGGGAATGAAGTCACAATAGGACAATTTTTAAGTTTTGAGGATAAAATGAATTAGTACCAGTACAGCATGTAACACATAAATGCTATTCCAAAGTGTTAGATATTATTACTGTTAGCGAAGCCTCATCAAATGATATGGGCTTCAACTTCTAGAGCTCATGTAATGAAAATCAACTCAAGAGAAAGATACAATGGCCAGGAAGGGGAAGAAGGTTGAATGATGCCACCCACAAGTCCTTTCATTTTATCTCCCACACTTTCATCCTTGAGCTCAAGAGGGCCATGTGATCATGTAGTGTGATTCATCCTCGATAGGTTGATTGTGTTGATAGGAAGACAGAAAACAATGCCTCATTTTTACTTCCACCAATAGCACACTCACAGAGAACTTGAAGCACCATCTTTTCAATAAAGCATTAAATTCAAGAACTACAGAAAACAAGGATTTGTGATCTGCTGAGGTTTCTTTTTCTTTTTTCTTTAAGTAGAGAATAGTTGGTCTCTGTTTGGGGGCTTTAATTAGCAATCAAGAAATAATCTAATTCTACTTCCCTCAATTTGTGTCTCATCACTACCACCCAGAATGTATGTATGTATTTGTTTTAAATTAAATCTATGGCAAAAATGACTTAAGTTTGGGCACCTGGGTGGCTCAGTCGTTAAGCATTTGCCTTCGGCTCAGGTCATGATCCCAGGGTCCTGGGATCGAGCCCCACATCGGGCTCCCTGCTCAGTGGGAAGCCTGCTTCTCCCTCTCCCACTCCCCCTGCTGGTGTTCCTTCTCTTGCTGTCTCTCTCTCTGTCAAATAAATAAATAAAAATCTTTTTTTAAAAATGACTTAAGTTTAATTAAAATAATAGTAAAAATGACTGTCTCACTTGGGTAAAGCAGAAGTGAATAAGGGTAAAAAGGGAATTAGGATCCTAAGTTTAACAAGTGATACAGAAACACACAATTTTATAATAAATGATATTGAAAGACATCTGGTAAGGCAAGAAAGATGAGATGACTGAGTTCCAAATAACTTAAACTTGTAAACTTGTTGATCTGTTTTGAACGTTCATTTGTCTCCTTAACATTCAACATTTGGTAAAAAAAAAAAAAAAAAAAAAAAAAAAAAACCATACTGGATTCTGTTCATTTTGGAGAAATAAGGGGTCTGAATTTCTTCTGATTATAGAAATGTTGAGGAAACTGGAATTTTGGTGTTCTTACTTCAAAAGTACATCAGGCAGGTAGTTGTGAAAACATGAATTCTAAGTGATGGAATGTTTCCAGGCCATGGAGAATGAAATGGTGTGTGCTGTGTAGCTGTTTTCACCCCTGGGATTACACGTACTCAATCTACTCAGCCATCGGAGAGTACAGATACACTGAACTAGACACTGTTATAAAAGAGGTCCTTGCAGATCTAAGTAACAGACTTAATTGGCCCTGTATTTGATTAAGAGCTTTCTGTACTTTAGGTAAACAGGTATTTTCAATATTATTTAACTCACAGAAGGATTTTGGCAAACAGAATCGAGATTTTCCAAGTGAATATAATAATATTTTTGCAGTTTCAAGACGTTTAGAAGAATGTTAGTATAAGCGATAAATGTTGTCCCTAATTGAACTGAGTATATATTTATGACATGAAAAGTTTGACTTTGGAATTTCCAACATTCAAAAAGAACCATTTCTTCCTGTAAAAGTCTAAATGAAGGCACATGCCATATCACTATAATTACTAGAAAATCCAAAATACCTAATATCCCTGTTGATAATTATCTGTCAGTGACAAATGATATTAACCAAAAACTTAGTTTTTTAATAAACTTTAAACTAGATTTTTTTTCACAATTGGAGATACTACTAAATTTTTTTTTCTCCAGTTCCCTTCCCATCACAAACAAACAGACAAACAGACAAATAATATAGCCAAGAGATGGCTTTCAGATTGTGGTCTGTGTTGACTGTCTAAGGGTTTTATGTGACTTGATCAAAGTAATCAGTAAGCAAAATAATTTTTTGGGAAGTGAGAATTTAGTTAATCATCAACACATTAAAACATCTTAGTGACCTTAAAATGTGCAAAAAATACTAACTATAGGTATAAATAAAATAGATACTGTTTGTTTAGAAGATGAATTATTTTAGCTCTGTGTAAGCCCATATGAGATTGTAGAATTTCTTAGACCTCTGTTAAATGAGGACACAAATAAGTATATGCAAACAATGTTCTTTGAATTACTAACAGTTGGACATGTCATCACATGGTTAAAGAGTAAAAAACTCAATCAATTATCTCATATTTATATTTGTATCAGTATCTATATCTTCAGATGTTTGGGACACATAGGAATAGTTTTAGCCGTTTGGCTCTTCTGTGTTGCCAATGACCAATCAGACCAATATTAATCCAATCAATTGACAGTACTTACTTAATAGCTGCCAATGCAAATAAGGTAATAAAATGTGAATTTAAGAAATATCAAAGCAGGATAGTTATGAAAATTTAGATCATATGTTTTTGCCATATTAAAACTCATTTGGTTTAAAAGGTATGTCCCTATTTCTAAAGAGGAAAACTTAGTCTTTTAAAGAGATATTGCATTATATAGATCTTTCGGATGACTTCAGATTGACTAATTAATAAACTGCTTGACAATATGCATTAGAAAAAAAGATCGAGTCAATATTTATTCCTTGTACACAAGTCTATACAGGCTCATTTATTATGAGAACATATACATATATACTCATACACGCTGGTGCCTAGCTTAGTGTCTGGCACTTAGTTGTCCTTCAATATATACTTACTGAATTAATAAATGAAGGCATATAATTATATAATTAAATGTATACTTATTTTTGAAATGTATAATCAATTTTTAACTAAAGTAGCTTTTTTAACCTTAATAGTCTCACACGTGGTTGAATTATTATGGTCCACTAAAATATAAAGTATGACTATAATGATTTCTCATTTTTAATAATTAATTTTATTGATAAAATATTACATGTACTTTCATCCAGAGAGCCAACATGGCATTTTATTTGTTAAAAGAAAGGGGGAGGAGGTATTCTTATTCCCTATTCCCTGACTCTAAAGCTAGTATGATGCTCTAGCAGATCCAATTGCCTTACTGTTAATTTGGGTTACATAAAAGGTAATCAATATATTTTAATTCCAAAGACTGAGTTCCCTGAAAAAAATCAATAAAAAATATCATTTTCAATGCCATTTAATTTACATGATTTGACTATCCAGCTAGTCTACAGTTATGTTTTGTTTTTATTCAATGGGTTGAATGCTGTGTTTTGTTTTCAACAGATGTGACTTTGAGTGCACTGGAGAACAATTTATGCATTTGGCTTAGAATTTTAAATGAACATCCCATCTAATGATTTGCCCAGTATAAGCAGTCACTTTAAAAAGTAGTACTGAAAGCAAGAAAAATTACTTAAAGGATCAGTTACATCTAAAATCATGAAATCAATAACAATATTTTCTGTGGGATTTTTTTCTCTCTGATAAGCAAAATCTTTGCTTAAAAGCTGCATTAAAATTTAATCACAATCTGTGTGCTTTAGCAATTGATAATTTCTGGACAGTTGTCTTCTGCTTTGTTTAAGTCTTGTGTTCCTTCTGTTTAAGTTATGCCTTTTAATAGCTGGATTAAGTACATTTTGCTTTAAAATATATTATTAGAATATGATCATATTTTATTATCTTCCAACAGTGGCTTGTGGTTTTGTACTCCTTGGCAACAATGTTGAAACTCAGGTGAAGCCCTCATGGGTGGAAACTACTGGAAACTTATATTAGACCTACCAGTCTGTTTTGAATTTAATTTTTTTTTTCTGAGTTCTATGTGAGTAGGTAACAATTTGTGCCAATGATGTTAAAATAAGTACTTTAGCTTTAGACTCCGAGCTGGAATCACCTCTAATTTATCTTTGTTTACCTGGTTCCTGGTATTTCATCTGCCACATATGGAATAATGAAAATATGTGTTCAGGGATTTACTAGGTAATGCTTAAAGACATTTTCTTATATATTTTTAAAATTCCCTTACAAATGAGCTCTAAGAACCACCTCAGCTATAGCAATTGAATGTATATGTGTACTGCCATCCTCAATATTTAAAGGGATAGATGATCACTTTTGAAGTATCAGTACTTCATTGTTTAGCACAGATTATGTAACAGCCAGTTCAGCAGTTACTGCTCTTCCACAGTCGCCCTCTCTGTGTGCTTCAAAGGAAGAGAATAAAGAAAGATGATCTTTCAAAGTACTGCCTCTGATTACGTCCCTCCTCTCTAATCGCCTAACACAACTGCCTGAACTTGGAGTGATAATATCATATTTATTAGAGGATGACCATTTAAAAGAATCAATATGTTCAATGTTGGGCTATACATTTAAGTTTTGAAGGCAAAATAGCAGACACGGTGGTCAGATTATAGTGCCTTGTGGTAAAATAGTTTTTATTATGTTATTTTAATGTACTCCACTAAATCAATAAGGTTAACTGCATTTGCCGGTATTAGGAACAATAAAATTTGTACCTTTCCAATAGCATCATTTACATGCTGGTATTTACTTTATCTTTGCATCAGATGCTAATTAATTAAATACTTCTGCTGAAACTAATAAGTAATAATTAGATAAACACATTGCAAAAACATAATTCGAAAGAAGCAGATTGAAGTGGCTAGGGAATATAAGTAGCCATATAGTATGTCAATTAAGAGAAAAACTGAAATATTCCAAATATGTCCACAATATGTCCAAATATGTCTGCAATATGTCCAAATATATGCACAATATTGCAAAATTTAAAATAGTGCATATTTTAACATATATAGAAAATGTAACACGGACCTTTAGGGTAGTTATCTGAAAATAAAAGATTATTGGTAATGTTGATTTGAAAGTATAATTTACATAAAATTTAATCTATAAGTCAAAACATGTTCTTTAGATAACATAATTTTTGATATGTATAAATTATGTAAGACAGGTAAATTATTCAACCGTAAGTGGGTACCTGATTCCCTTGAATAAAATTGCTCCTTGGGGGCTGGAGGACACTGAAGTAAGTATGTCTTAAAATGCTGTGGCAGACCATGTGTACAATATGCCTCATTTTTAACATTACATCACAAAGGAATTTACGGATGGAATAAAGAAATTTAAAGATGTTCTGTTAGAAAGCTTACAGCAAATGAAAACTTGAGAGTGTAATCTCCATAAATTACTAATGCTAGTGTTCTTTTCATCTTTATGTTCTCATCATCATTTTTTTTAGGGTTCTATATTCTAGTGTGTTATGTTTAAATGTTCAGGAACTAAAACTGCTTTTGCAAAATAACCCTAGAAAACCATAAAAACTGCAAATCCTTCCAGGGAATTAATCTGAAGTAAAATCATTTTAACATGCTCTCTTTTCCCCCAGTAATTTTCAGAAGCATTTTTTCTAAGATCAAATTTTGACACTATCCTTTTTTTTTCACACTATGATGTGACTCCTCCTATTATTAAACTTTATGGTTTGAAAAGTCTTTCTTATTTTACTGCCTCCAACATATTAGATTACTTTTTAAAGAAAAGGTGAACGTATTAGCATTACATAAAATGCTAAAGTGACAAAGAGTTAAACTAGGAATTTTAGATGAATATACTAGCAGTTTGCCATTCTGACAGCAAAAGCCAAGCTAGTGCTTTAAAAAAATGCAAGTTTGAAAAATGCAAATGGTGTTATCCAAATATGCAGCCATATGTCCATAATACACACATTTTTTGGGGAAAAATTTGTAAAGATTTCTATCACAGCATTGTATCTCAAAATGGTAGGACTTTTTTTTAATACATATAATGTTCCCAAGATGATGGTAAGATATTGAAATTATCTTTCAAAATCTCCTATATACATCGTAGTGAAAAAATTCATTATTTTTAGGTTTACATGGAAATTTGGCTCTATGTTTTAATATTCCATTTTGAGTAGGTGCTCTACTTTGTCTATAACATAGTCAGCAAAAGTGTCCAAAGTATCCAGATTTTAGTCATATAATTTTCAATTCAGACAAGTAAAGTTGAAAACACAGTCTCTTCGAGTGATAAATTAACAGTCCTTGGAACTCAAGGTCTAAGAGACAAGGAAAAAAATATAATTAGTTTGAGTAATGTTAAGCTGTGAAATTTGGATAACCTTTAAGCAACTTTGCTCTGTTGATCACAGCATCAATAACAATAGGAGAGTGGAAGCCAAATGCAAGTGGTGAAACCTCCAACAGGAAAATATCAATTAATCTTTTTCAATAGAGTTGAAGTATGGGTAATCCTCTCATTAAATAGTTTGAACCTTTTTCTAAGTAAACAAAGGAGGGATAATGAGTGATGTGGTCTGACTTGTTTACATGGAGAATCTTCAAGAGGCTTAGCATAACCTCTCAACACAGAGGTCTTCTTAGCCACTGGTCACTAATTACCCTCTTTTAAAGGTATTTGTGTAAGCAAAGAGACTATGTTTTCAGACTTAACATGAGAATACCATTTAAGTGCCAATATTTTATACGGAAGCCAATATATTAAGAAGTGTCAAAATCTATGGGATCCTCACCAAAAAACCCACAAAAATTATTTCCAAAATGTATTTGAATAAATGTTCATTTTCTCACAATCTTTGTCAAAAGAGTTCTTTCTATTATAAGAAATAATTCGCGTCTAAGTGCTAGAGATCGGGTATAACTATTGATTGAACTATCCCATCACCCGTAGACCTCGTCACTAAAAATTCTGGGTTGGAAGGGAGAAGAAAGGACTGGAATTAACATTTATTATGTCATCTGCCAACCAGTTTGCCCTTGATATTTAAGCAATTTGAGAGTAAATACATTTTTTAGTCCTCTTGCAAACCATGCAAATGTCATTTAAAAACCACTTGATACCTTCAAATTTCTGTATGATACAAGCATTAAGAGTCGTTACCTATTGCTACAAATGTTTTTAATGTACCAGATGTACATCTATAATGGACCTATAAGAAGAGAATTTTACCATGATCTTCAACCAAGGTCCACATTTCTTACCAAGCTTATTCATAATGTAGATATCTCAGTGAGTTTTTATGTGACCCGATATATAGGAATGAAATGAGTATCAGTAACCTTAATGTCTGCAGCAGTGCCGTTATAATTTCTAAAAGACAGCCTGTGTAAGAAGTTAGAATTACTAAATTCATCAGCACAAAAACTTGTCATAAAGAGGCCGTCAAAATCATGAATAAGGGACAAGAGATTTGAAATTCTTAAATAATTCTAGCCCTAGTAAAGTGATTTTCTTTTTTTGTTATCTACTCTTCAATAATTCACACTGACTGTGCTATTTTAATGCTTTCTCTGGATTCTGCTCTGTGGATTAAAACATGAAAAGTGGAAGGGTTTTACATGAAGAGTTCAATACAAAGAGAAATTTCCATTTTCACATCTATGATGTGTGATTGACTGCTGTTTTCTTTATATCTGAAAACTTCATTATTTATTTTGAAGTATAATTTTATTTTTTAATAGAACAAATAAGCCATGAGGACATAGAGTTTAAACATTTATGGGTTCCTATAAAATCTATAATACTCTTGAGGATAAAACTTAGGGACAAACAAATTTAAAAGAAAATTGGGAGAAGTCTAGAGCTTTGTCATTAATTGTCCCATGTTTTAGTAATATCTCATCTTGGAAAGAATATTGAATCTTAGCATCAGAAATTTGTTTCTTATTCCATTTGAGTGCTTTATATGCCATATAAAGTTAAAAAACACTATATAAAATTTTTGGATGTAGATATAGCTAATTATGTAATAGTGTACAAATTGCTTAATTGCAGTTTTTTATGAATTAGAGGAATTTTATTAAAACATCTCTAAGAACCATTTTAGCTCTATAATCTACGATTATGGTGTAGATGTTTACATGGAAGAATCATGATTTTACTTTACCATTATTTATTTTAATGTATCCCAATAATTTCTTCACACTCTTGATGGAAATTTTGTGTTACTATAAAACTTTAGAAAAAAATAAATATACATATGTGTGTATATATAATTATATATAATATATAAATATAAATATATATACACATAAAATAGGGAAATACATGTGAATAAAGATGTGAAATGCTCTGAGTTGATAATGCAGTTACTGTGGGGGAAAAAACAGAATTCCTTTTTAATAAAACAGACACAGTAGATTTTTGCCCTTAGAACAATTTCTTTGTAGTGACACCAAAAGCTCAGTGTGTGGAGAAAACCTTAGTCAAAGTTTACTTTTGTTATGCTTTGTGTGGTTGATGAAATTCCACAGCATCTAAACACAAAAAAACATCATACTTATTAAAATCACAAACAAAATATCCTTCCTGCCCTTATGCTTGTTTATTTTCCAAGATTCTGTTTGTTAGAGATTGTCTATTATTGGAAAATTAATTTAGAGATGCATTTACACCTACACAGTCACCATTTGATTCCCAGATACTTGTGGAATAGCTCACTGTTGGTTAAATGAGAGGTGTGTTGGCCAATTATCATACAGTTGAGTTTAGTTGATTTACATATTTCTGTATCTAATACTAGAAGCTATTTTCTATGCCACTCAAAATACTATTTGGTTAGATTTTATTAGTTGTAGAAAGTTATAATTATGAAATACTATCATATAACAAATAGAAAGAAAGCTTACTCTTAAATTATATTTTCTCTTAGGTATTTGTGTTTCTTAAGAACTCACACAATCTCAAAGAATATTGGTAATTTTGCCTATCTGCTTTTTAAATATATAGTCCAGAATGATATATTATTCATATAAAACAGAGAAGAGGACAGCTGGGTGGCTCAGTTGCTTAAATGTCTGCCTTCGGCTCAGGTTATGATCCCAGGGTCCTGGGATCGAGTCCCACACTGGGTTCCTTGCTCAGCAGGGAGCCTGCTTCTCCTTCTGACTCCCACTCCCCCTGCTTGAAAGAGAGATCTCTTTCTCTGACAAATAAATAAATAAAATCTTTAAAAAAACAGAGAAGCTATTTGGTATATTTGTTACATGAATGAATGAAAAGAAATATGAGTTTTCATGCATACTGTTTTATCATTGTTAGCAAGACCTGAGGACCAGGCAGGGGATTTTTATTTTTTTTCCCATTTATAAGGCAGAAGACAGCTTCACAATCCTCAGAAGAACGTTATGTTGCTTGCCAAGCCCATCCCCCCACCCTGACATTCTTAAGTACAATATTTTTACCTTATCATCATACCACGTAAGAGAAAACCAAAAATTGTACGCCTATTCTGGTTACTTAAACTCTTATTTCTCAGAATTAAAAAAAAAAAAAAAAACCTACATTTTATCTATCATTTATTAATAGGTCTGATCCTTTTAGAAAAAAGAAATTAGACCATTTATTTTGGGACAGACAACTTGTTTTCCAAAATATGGTAAGAGTGTGTCAAAATAGCAGAATGTTGTTCACTGATCTGAATAAAATTATTTTGAATTGTTTACCACCATCACCAGGCACACACCCACAGACCACAGTTTAGCCTCAACATCGGCCAACCTCAGTTGACAGTAAGGCAGGGAGGCTGCCATAACCTCGTAAAGAGAAGATGGAGGGTTGGTCTGCAGGAAACAATCTCAGTAATTACCTCAAGAATATCAGTAGAAGCAGAGCACCAATTCTGTCCCTGATCTGCCATAATCAATCTCTTCACACCTTCTTGAAAAAAACTCAGTCTTTAGACTTGATCATTCCCTTAGCTTCATTATTTAAAGAAAGGAGACCCTGACAACTCTGGGCAACAACCCATTTAGGAAAAGCCTCTCTTCTACGATCCTCACCCCTCTGCCTTTTTTACAGTGAAGAGAGAAGACATTCATATTTTTTCAGCCCCTGTTCTCCTTGCTTAGACCGAGGGGGAATGAAACACTTTAAGCAGCAAAGAGAAAGAAAAGTCACAAATGAATCACTAAGTGGAATAAAATCTATGCTTTAATCAAAACTTTCTGTGACTCATTGATACTTTTTTCTCCTGCACAATATACCATGGTGAAGTCACTGCCTTAGTCACTCAATCAAGGGAGAATTGAATTTGAGTTCATTTCTAAAAATGAAGTCATAAAATTTCCCTGAGTGAAAAATGACGAACTATATTAACTCAGTTTGCATACATCCCAAATAAGGCAGGGAAGAAACTTGATTTGTAACTGTTGATGTCACTAGAATTCAAAGATGTGTAAAATTCCTAAGCTTGTTTTCCATTCAAATTTGATGAAGAAAGTACTTTCTTCACTTCTGTGGCTTTCCAAACTTAAAAAAAAAATTTCTTCAAACATAGTAGCTAATTCCTAGGATCTAACTCAAAAGGCCTATGATATGGAAAAACAATAAAAAATATGGTAAATGGAATGCATCGGTATTTATAAAATTCATATCCCCCCCAAAACAAACCTATTAATATATATTAATTTATCCGTGTCTTTGTAAACAGCAAGAACTTCTAAATTTGTCACTCAACACCATACAGTCCCCACTGATTTCTTTTAATTCAAGTTAGAAACTACAAAGCTCAATATTATGAAATAGAAAATGTTAAGATTTTATATATATGTGTGTGTGTGTATACATATATGTATATATGTATATATGTATATACACACAACAATAACTTGTAAGAGCTCAGAACAAAAATTAGCAGGTTTCTCCATGGACAGATTTTATTAAGATTCAAAAAAAGGCTTTATAAAGACCAATTGAAACTATGGTTAGAATAAAATGAGAATTGGTCATTAAGTCAAATAAAATACTCTCCTTCATATATCATTTTGACTTGGATTGCAAGTGCATGGGATCTCCCATGAGACTGTGGAAGAACTAAGGTATTTATAATAAGAAAATGCTTGGACTCTCTAAAACTGTGCAAAAAAAAACTAATTTCTTTGGCATTATAGGTAAAATAGGTACAATACATAGAAAAAAATCATTATGTTATTTTCTGAATTTAGGTGTATAGATATTATTGGATAGTGTTGGTATGTTTGGCTAAGAATATGTAAGTATTATTTTTATGTGTAATGAATGTCTTTGGACATTTTGAGAGATTAAAACCCTAAAGGTTGTCTGTGAATAGACCATATTGCTTGATACAGTTTTGGTCAAGAGGATTATCCAGAGTAGTTCTCTACTGCTTAGTTCAGCTGGGAAACTTCCAGCATGGAGTCAAGGACCCTTGTGCTTTAGAAGTTCATTCTGACATGTACATTGCTACTTTTAGGAAGCTCAATGAATGAGACTTTCGGAACTTAATCCCAATAAAGAAAGATCATCTCTTCAAAGTCCAGAAGTGCCATCATTTTGACCTTTGTCACACAGCAGAAAATGAAGAGTAGCACCAGGTCCTTTCTCGCTGTCTTCCCTCTCCATGTTTCTAAGTTCTTGACCCCTCCATCTTCTTCTATACAAGAGAAATGACCTTACTTTATCTCTGTAATTCCCTCAATAAAGGCACTGAACCCAGCTTTTTGGGGTTAATTATCTGATCCTCTCTGACCATCTTCCTACTCATACCTTTTGTGCTGTTAGAATTTCCCTCTGCTTGTTTTGTTGATTGCCCATTCGGTGGGACCCTAGCTGAGTAAACACCAGGCCAACAAAAAGATCGATATGTATTTTTTTCCAGAGTGAAATTCCTTCATTTCAATCTCAGCCTAAAATGAGATTTACCCACCCCTCTAACAAAGCCCTTAGGATATGGAGCCAAATAATTTTCAGGAGAGATATATTACTCACCAGGTTCTCAATCAACTACCTAGATTGTTAGAAAATTCAATAATCCATGCACACACATTTCTTTTGGCATTTGAGACAGCTGATGTTTAATATTTTCTTTTAAAAGTACACAGGAAAATAACTCTTTTAGTCAATGCAACTCAGAGAGAGAGGAAAAGGATGGAATTTCAGAGCAAAAAACAAAAAGTGCATCCTTCTTTAGGGTATCATATTCCCACAATCCCATTTCCATAAAGCAAGACTTTTACTCCAGAGCAGAGAGGAGCCTGGAATGGTAACTCAGATATTTAAACTATGTATGGTTTACCTGGAAGGGAGTTTTTATAAGAATTTTTAAAACTTAAATAATTAGTTAAGATGTGCCAAGTCAACTTGTTGAGATGGCACTAGGTATTGTATGTATGTGATGAATCACCAGATTCTACACCTGAAACTAATGTTATGCTGCATATTAACTCACTGGAATTTAAATAAAAACTTGAATTTTTTTTTAAAAAAGAGGTGCCAATCTTATATTTTGAAAGATAGACATATCTTAAAAATAGAGATTTGTTTTACCTTAGTTATGTTGATTTCAGTAGAATTTCCTTAAAGGGCCAAGGCATTTAAATACTCCTCAACACCACTGAGTCTTCTATCCAATTCTCAGTCCTAAAAAAAGTAAAAGAAATAGATTAAGACTTAATAGTTGTTAGACTAGGTGAGTCTGATAATTTACAGGTGAGAAAGAGAGTTCAGATTTACTGAGTGTAAAAATTCTGAGTTGATATTTAGCTTTGTCCACACTATGTGTGTAGCATTCACCGCTCTGGTTCTAAACAACCAGGCCTGCAGTCTTTCTCTTTCTCACCACAGAATCATCAGCAACCAGGGGCGCCTGGGTGGCTCAGTTGGTTAAGCGACTGCCTTCGGCTCAGGTCATGATCCTGGAGTCCTGGGATCGAGTCCCGCATCGAGTCCCGCATCGGGCTCCCTGCTCGGCAGGGAGTCTGCTTCTCCCTCTGACCCTCCTCCCTCTCATGCTCTCTGTCTCTCATTCTCTCCGTCTCAAATAAATAAATAAAATTAAAAAAAAAAAAAAGAATCATCAGCAACCAATGAAAGAGTCAGATTGCACCTAACTATAAGGGAAAGTCATCAGACTTAGTTATTGATAATTTCCTCCAGGTTACAAAACTGTGGAACTTTCAGCTTTTGGGGCTAGCCCAGGAGCAAAATCATAACAACAATAATAATAATACCACCAATAACATAATGATCTAAGGAGTATACTTCTGATATACCTTGTATGAACACTTTTTGAGAAAAGGTAACCTTAAACAAAATATTCTCACAGGGAGACATACGGATATAGGTAACCCAAATCAGTGATATTCTGAAACAAAATAGACACTTTTTGTGGCTTTTCTGTGCGACAAGGTAGTAACCCATATTCCAGACATAAATTTCTTCAGGGAGGACTTAAGGAAACAGGTGTCAGTCTTAATAGAATTCAATCTCATAAGTAAAAATCAACTACCTTTCTCTTGTACTTGGTGTTTATGGGAAGCTATGAACTCTTTAATGTTCATAGTTTATTCTAGGTCTCTAGAGCAATGGAGGAAGATGGGAAACCAATCCTGATATAACACTATCTTTAGTAGGATTATAGCATTTGTAGGTCATAGAAAATTTCAATATTTCAGTGATTCAGGCAAATATTTTTGCTAACAGATTTGATATCAGGTTATGTCTTTGGGACATCCTATTTTTTAAAGTCAGTCTTTATTATCCAAAGGAAAAGGAGACATAGAAAATAGATGAAGAAACATATTTTTAATCTAATGAATCACATCCTAAAAAATGACAAGCAAGTGCAGCAGAGACATAGTAAAGATTTCCTATAGTTAAAATTACTAGTTATTTGCATAATCCCAACATCCGTCTGTTAAAACAATATGTACCCACATATTTTTTGTTTCAAAAAAGAACAGCAGGCAAAATAGCCATAGAGTTAAAATTCATGGATTTGAGAAAAAATTATATATTATGAACTTTATTTATGCAGAATAAATCCCAAATTTACTTTTTCTTTATTCAAAGTTTGAATATAGAACTGCTTCTTAGTTTTATGCCAACTTTTGAATAAATGAGTCATGAGAGGTAAAGCTATTGGTTGATAACAGAAAATATAATAACAGTACTCACATTTTGACATTTCTATTGCACCTTTCACCTTGAGAAAATCCAAGGCAATTAACCTGAAAGTCATTTCTATATTCTTGGGATTTGCAAGCCCCAACTGAATCCAGTTATCTTCTAAGTTATCTAAAACTACATGTAGAGCATCCACAGCCCTGTCGACCTGTCAACTACCTTACTCACATTTGCTACTAAAAGACCTCCAAGGCCTGGTGAAGTACCTGACCCTTTAAATGATGGCCAATTTCATAAACCAGAAGGAAAGACTGCCTTTTGTGACAACATTCATGGGCCTTGAGGGCATTATGCTAAGTAAAATAAGTCAGACAGAGAAAGACAAATACTGTATGTTCTCACTTTCATGTAGAATCTAACAAAGCCGAACTCATAGAAACTGAGTAGAATGGTGGTTGCTAGGGTATGGGGGAAATGGGGAGATGTTGCTCAACGGATACACATTTCCAGCCATAAAATGAGTAAGCTCTGGAATCTAATGTACAGCATGGTGACTACAATTAACAATGCTGTATTATATACTTGAAAGTTGTTAAAAGAGTCCATTAAAAGTTACCACCACATATTCATATAAAAATGGTAATGGATGTGTTAACTAACCTTATTGTGGTAAACATTTTACAATATATATGCATATCAAATCATTATATTGTACACCTTAAGCTTACATGTGTTATATGCCAATAATATCCCTTTATCTATAAGTGATGCTAGTTTAAAAACCTGATGGCCAGTTGGTCATAAAAGCTAACATCATTGTTTACCCAGGAATGAACCATACAAATTCACTGACTTTATACTTTAGGGCTAGGCCTACCCAGTCATTAGGCAGTTTATTTGTCAATCAAATAGAATATTAGTATCTTGAGGTTTTAAGCATCCTTCTGTGTTATAGAATTCAAATTCTTACTAAGTACAAGAAACTCATGATTTCTGTTGTATCAGTCCTCTGTCTTAATAGCCCCAGTACATACACAATTCTAACAATCAGGTGAGTACCTTCTGCTCTTGTCTATACCCTTTAATCAGTAAACTCTCATTTTTTATATTGCAAAAGACATAAAATGTAGGTTCTTGCTTTCTAAGCTTTTACAGCTGGTAAATAAAAAAAACAAACATAATATTAAAAGTACTATGTTAGAATATAGTATCACAGAGCATTGGGAACACAAAGACAGGGAGTAACAAGTCTACCTGGGCATGAGAGTTGCAGAAAAGGCTTCATGGACATAAAAAACTCAGATAAAATGTAAGCAAAAACAATAAAAAAATCAAATTATAAAATTATATTTACAGTATTAGCTCAGTTAAGTAAAGAAAAAATAGAAAAAATAAAGAAGTCAATATATTAAATATGGTGCCTTTGCATACTGGAATGATGGGTGATTCTTTGTTTTTTTGTTTACATGTAATACTTTTATGCTCTGGGAAAAAACTCAAAACAACAAAATTTGTGGCATCAGAAAGAAACACATTGAGTCTACTTGAGGGAGAAGAGAATATTTTTCATAATTGCCTCACTCTTAATTAACTAGCTTCAGTAAAGAGTCTTTTCAAAAAGAGAAGAGATAAAGAATACTAAACAGAGCTACCCAGAAGACAAACTACCAATTCTACTACCACCATAGTCAGATAACAGTCACGGTGTCACTGTTGAGTGTATATCAGCTTCTAAAGTACAGCATTCAAGCACATGAAACAGTATTTGTTTTAATACACTCTTTAGGGAATGAATTTGAAAGACTTTTCTGAGTTGTCCTGAAAAAAAAAAGAAGCAGCAGCAGCAGCCTCCCACAGCTGGCTCCTCTATTTTTGGCTTCTCCTATCCCTGTTTTCATGGCAGCTGAGAAATATTAATGTGAGAAAAGTATCTTTTATTTTAGTCTTTAGAAAAGAACTCAACAGAAAACCCTGCATCTTTCATTGTAAAGGGTAAGAGTTCCAGGATCATACTGTGGAAGTACATTCCTGGAAAAACCTGCAGGAATGAAAATGTTACATAAAATAATGTGTTTGACTCACATATGACTTCCCCAACATGTATGTTGTTTACATATAATGCTAAAAAAATATTTCACTAAAAGTTAATATGTCCCCTAGGAATAGTTATATAAAATAGGTGTGTAATCAATTTCATACATAGAAAAGGCAAAGTGGAAAAAAAAAAATCCCGTAATCACCACCAATAAACAGAAACAAATGTTTACCAGATCCATTTGAAAATGGGAGAAACATTCAGCTTTACGAGAGACTTTTTCCTGACCCTTCCTATTCATCTTACCTACCTATAAAACTAAACGCTTCAAAACGTTAATCTTGAAAAAAGTACCGATCACATTTGATCCAGCAAATTGGCTAAAAAAAATGCAGAACTGTAGTCACAGATCCAAACCACATTTGAAAGAGTAATGACAAGTTACTTCAGTTTTATTGACTCAATCAGATCATATGGTGAGTCATTTCCAGACATATCGATAAACTCATTGATTCCTCTCATTCTTGTAGTCACTGGACTATAGAAAAAAGGATCAGTAGCCATTTGACCTTCATTGTGTATTAAACAAACACCAGATGGCAAGGATTCATTCAGGAAATCCATTCTTTCTTTTTCATAGTCATGTTCACACTGCTGCTTCCCACTGAGCCTTTCTCTCTGCTTGTCATGGTGCCAAAGCTGCCTGCATAGCACCTTTCATGCATCACAGCTTTCAAATCTTGTCCCATTAGTTTCATTTTGTTTCCATCATAAATAATCTCCCACTTTCTCATACACTCTTTCATTATCTAATAATGGGCTGGGTCATTATACAAAGGAGCCAAGTATTAAAGGGTTAGTGAGTACAGTTTGTCCACTTGGTTTCTGGCCAGTGTATGAACTATTTATTAAACAGATAAATTTATGCACCTAAAAAAAAGAGACCTAGGGGATGCAAACATCTCCATCCTGCTAACACATTTCAGGAGCACAAGATGCAAAAAAGTGAGGACAATGGAATCTCAAATTGGAAACCTTAAAACACTATACCATGAGTGTAACCTAATTCAACCTAATTATTTCAAGAAACACACAAAAGCAAATACCCTATCCTCTGTAAAATTCCATCACAATTCCTCTCCTTGGCCATTCCCTAGACTCATTTGGACATCAGCCAGCCATCCAGAAGTGTTGAAATGCTGGTAAGCATTTACAAGCCAAGTGACTCCATTCTAAGAGTGTTATCCTATGACGAAATTTCACAGAGTCCAAGAAGGGAGATTTGTCTTTTTGGAGAATGTTGTAAAGAGACAAAATAAGAAAGCTGGACGTTATGTAAGATTTATTGCCAACACTGCAAAGTTTAGTACAAACAAGGAGCATTCCCTGGGTCTCAGCAGAGCAGTTCTTCAGTGTTCACAGGAAGTTAAATATTGAGCAAATAAAGTATTCTAACAGTTAGAATCAGATTCTTCCATTATTTAAGGAAATGTTAAGAAGGTTAGAATGCAGTGTGTAGGATGCTATAAATATAAATATGTCAGCACTGAGTTAAATCATCCCAGCCTATTATTCCCACAGGCAGGCCAATTATCAGGGATAATTGGACTGATAATGAGCATTCTGACTGGTCGAGAGGTCCCTCTTGGGGTACGGCACCCCTTCCCCTTATAAGGCTGTCCTCTATGCCAAGAATGCCCTAAGTTATAAATGGGGACATTTAAAAGAATGTAGTATTTTTGAGAAAATCCAGTTTATACTGATTGAAATTAAGGTGTTGAATGCTAAATATTTCTTAATAAAGAAGCAAGGAAACAAGCTATTTAATAAAACACAATAGAGGTAATGCAATTATTTTGTTTTTTCATAAAATATTCCCATTATATGAAATAATTTCAACTATATTTAGAAAAATGGAAAAGAAAAAAGACCCACTCGTGACCTCATCTCCCTAACAGAGCCAATTTAATCCTTTTAGAGTTTGAAATACATGTTTAATGCAAAGTCAGTTGTATCATTTGTGTAAGCAATTATTCTATTATTTACCATTATATGTTGATAATAAATTCATATTAAGCGCTGTCTATGCCAACATATTTAACTAAATATTTTCTACCTGGACTACTCTTTCCTGCCTTCTTCCATCAGATAACTGCTATTTATTCTTTAACTTCAGCTTAATCTTCACTTCTTTGGGGACAGTTTTTCTCTGACTTCCCAAGCTGAGTTCGTATGTACCCTCCCACAGATTGCCTCTTCCTAGCCCTTACTATTGTATGTGATTATCTGATTAATGTCCATCTCTTCTAGTAAGCAGTAATTTCCATGACAGCGAAGTGATTCTTCTTGTGCTTAGGATCATATACCAGAATAGCACCTTGCACATAGTAATTGCTCAATAAATAATCATTGAATGAATGACTAAATGAATGAATTTAAGCATTTTCTGCATAGCTCTAGATGGTGAGATCTGAAGAAAGTGGTTTGTATACTGATCTATGAATAGGAACACACATAGCTAATGACAACATCTGCTCTGATAATTCCATCACCTTAGCACTTTACACTTTATGTCATCAGCCCATTAGCCCTGTATAAGAAGAAAATAACAGAACTGTGAGTGACTATACAGGAAGAAAAAAAAAAAAGACACTGGAGAAAAAGAAATTGCTTAAAACTCCTGGTAAAAACTGTCAATAATTATTTACCTTCTACTTTGTTTTCTTTTGAATGGAAGTAACATTTCTTCATAGTTTTCTGGATGGCTCTGTTTTCACACAGTCCCTTATCTCAGAAAGGTTATAAACCTGAAAAATAAATTAAAAGCTCCTCATCATATACTGTTTGATTCCACTGAGTCAAACTATAGAATAATACATAACCAACCACTTCCAGTCTGAGCCTTATATCACAAACCTTGCCTCAACTGTCCCCTCATATGTTTTTTTAAACTCATCTCAATTTCCTGCCAACATTCATGAGGCGTGCTTTGTGTTTCAATTTTGTCTCAACTGCTAATAAACTAAACTCTCTTTTTAAAAAAAGAACAATTTCTTACCGTCTTTCATTATATAAATTGTAAGCCAAATTGTAAATACACATGAAAATAAATTATATGTTTTATCTCTATATTTTATAGTTTTGTTCTGTGGAAATACATGCTTAAAATTCTGAAAAATTAAATAATTTTGACGTTTCTTCGCCAGAATATTTCGTTAGAGAACTCAGCCACACCATTTAATATTTTTAAATTTTAAACTTTTTTATAGCAGTTTTTTGTTCACAGCAAAATTAAACAAAAGTACAGAGAGTACCCATATACTTCCCTATTCCCACAAGTGTATAATCTCCCTCACTGTCGACATCCCACACCACAGTGGCGCATTTGTTACCTACATTTGATGGAGCTACCTTGACACATTATCACCCTAAGTCCATAGTTTACGTTAGGGCTGACTCATGGTGTTGTACATCCTATGAGTTTTGGCAAATATATAATGAAATGTATCCACCATTTTAGTATCATATAGAATAGTCTCACTGTCCCAAATATCCTTCCTGCTTTGCTTATTTATCTCTCCCTCCTCTTCAATTCCTGGCAACTGCTGATCTTTTTACTGTATCCATAGTTTTATCTTTTCCAGAATGACATATAGTTAGAATCATACAGCATGCAGCCTTTTCAGACCGTTTTTTTGTTTTGTTTTAACTTAGGAAGATGCATTTAGTTTCCTCTGTGTCTTTTAGTGGCTTGATAGTTCATTTCTTTTTAACACTGAAATGATATTCCATTCTCTGGATGTACCACAGTTTACTTACCCATTCTTCTACTGAAAGAAATCTTGGTTACTTCCAAGTTTCAGCAATTATGAAAAAAGCTGCTAGAAACATCCATGTGCAGGTTTTTATGTGGATATGTTTTCATTATTAGTGTGAGTAAACACCAAGAAGTATAACTGCTGAATAATATAGTAAGAGCATCTTTAGTAAGAAATTGCCAAACTGTCTAAAAAAGTGATTGTAACATTTTGTATTCACACCAGCAATAAAAGAGAATTTCAGTTACTCTACATACTTGCTAGTCTACGGTATGTCCAGTGTCTAGGATTTTGGCCATTCTAATAGGTATGTAGTGGTAACTCATTGTTTTAATTTACAATTACCTAAAGACATACGATGTTGAACATCTTTTCATATACTTACTTGCTTTCTGTATATCTTCTTTAATCAAAGTTTTCAAGTCTTGTGCCTATGTTTTAATCAGGTTTTTTTTCTTCTTGCTGAGTTTTAAGAGCTTTTTGTATATTATGGCTTATCAGATGTTTCTCTTGTAAACATTTTCTCCCAGTCTTTGGCTTATCTTCTGATTCTCTTGACATTGTCTTTTGCACAGCAGAGGTTTTTAATTTTAATAAAGTCCAGCAAATCAATTGCTTTTTTAATGGATCATGCCTTTTGTGTTATATCAAAAAGTCACTGCCATATCCACAGTCACCTAGGTTTTCTCTATTTTATATTCTAGTTTTATAATTTTGCATTTTGCATTTAGGTTTGTGATGCATTTAGAGTTAATTTTTATGAAGAATATAAGGTCTATGTCTAGATTTATTTTTTTGCCTGTAGATATCCAGTTGTTCCAGCAACTCAAAGACTACCTTTTCCCCCATTATATTGTTTTTGCTCCTTTTGTCAAAGATCAGTTGACTATATTTATGTGGGTCCACTTTTGGGTCTCTGTTCTGTTCCTTTGATCTATTTGTCTATTCTTTCACCAATATCACACTGGCTTCATTATTATAGCTTATAGTTAAGTCGTGAGTCAGGCAGTGACACTTCTTTGACTTTGTATTTAGTCAATATTCAGTTGGCTATTATGGGTCACTTGAATCTCCATATAAGCTTCATAATCAGTTTGTTAATATCCATAACTTATGGGGTTTTTGAGTGGGGTTGCAATGGATCTATAGATCAAATTGGGAAGAACTTACATCTTGACAATATGAAGCCTTCTTATACATGAACACAGACTATCTCATTTATTCACCTCTTTGATTCTGCTCATCAGAGTTTTGTGGTTTTCCTCACATAGATGTTGTACATGTTTTGTCAGATTTATATCTAACTATTTCATTTTTTGTGGTATTAATGTAAATGATATTGTGTTTTTAATTTCAAATTCTACTTGTTCATTGCTGGTATACGGAAAAGCAATTTTCTTTTTATTGAAGTATAACTGATATGCAATGTTACATTAATTTCAGGTGTATAACATAGCAATGTGACAAGTCTATATGTTATGCTGTGCTCACCCCAAGTGTAGCTACCACATGTCACCAAACAGTGCCATTACAATACCACTGACTATATTCTTTATGCTGTAGCTTATATCCCCATGACTTATTCATTCCATAACTGGAAGCCTGTATTTCCCATTCCTCTTCATCTATTTTGCCCATCTCTCCCTCCCTTCTGGCAACCATCAGTTTGTTCTCTGTACTTACGAGTCTGTTTCTGGAAAGCAAGTGACATTTAACCTTGAATCCCGCAAGCTTGTTACAATCTGTTATTAGTTTCAGGAGCTTTTTGTCAATTCTTCTGGATCTTCTACATAGACAATTATGTAACCTCCTAAAAGTTTTAATCTATTTATTCTCTCAATTATTGTTTGTCTAATGAAGTCTTTATTTCTCCCTCACTTTTGAAGGATAATTTCACAAGGCAAAGAATTCTAGGGCAGTAGCTTATTTTCTCTCAACACCGAATATTTCACTTCACTCTCTTCTTGCCTGCATGGTTTCTGAGAAGTACAATATAATTCTTACCTATGTTCCTCTATGGGTAAGGTGTTTTTTTCCTCTGGCTTCTTTCAGGATTTTTTCTCTATCTTTGATTTTCCTGAAATTATATATGATATACCTACATATAGGATTTTTTAATTTATCTTGCTTATTGTTCTCTGTGCTTCCTGGATCCACAGTTTAGTATCCGACATTAGTTTGGGGGAAATTCTCAGTCATAAATGCTTTAAACGGTATTGCCATTATGTATATGTTGCACCTTTTATTGTTGTCCCACAGTTCTTGGATATTCCTTATTTTTTCAGTCTTTTTCTCTTTGCTTTTCAGTTTTGAAAGTTTCAGTTGTCATATCCTGACGCTCAGAGATAGTTTCCTCAGCTGTGTCCAGTCTACTGATGAACCCACCAAGGCATTCTGTATTTCTGTTACTCTGTTTTTTATATCTAGGATTTCTTTTTAATTCTCTCTTAAATATTTATCTCTTTGCTTACATTATCCATCCGTTCTTGCATGTTGTCTAATTTTTCCATTGAAGCCTTTAGCATATTAATGAGAGGCATTTTTAAAAATTCTTGTTCTGATAATTCCCACCACTAGAGTATAAGTTCTATGAAGTTAGGAATTTTTTCTCTTTGGTTCATTGTTGTTTCCAGAGCCTGGCATATAGTAAGTTTGCAAATATTCATTGAATGAATGATTCCCTCAAAAGTGAAAAGGATTTTCAATCAAATTGACTCTCTACCTAAGATGTCAATCAGTTTGGATAGTTTTAAAACTCAATTGACTTATTTTATTTGGCTAGCAAATGCATGCAATCAAAAATATCATTATGTAGGCATAATTTATGTGCTATGTTCTCACATCTTCAAACTCTAGAACAAAATATGGGACAAAATTACCTAAATGAGATCAGTAATGTTTTAAATATGATCATATTACTATAGAAATACTTACATGATATCTGAAATTTAATAAAATAAAATGTTAAGGCTAGAAAATAAAATACTAAAACCTCAAAAAACTTCTTATATAACTGGGTAGTGAAATTGTAGGTATTACTTTCTTCTCTATACTTTTTGATGCTTTCCAAATTTTCTACAATGAATATGCATTAATTTTATCATAAGGGGAAATAATATGTAAGACAAAGAATTTTAATATGTTGGAGGTAAACATATAAATTGCACAGTAAAAATAAAGATAGGTTAGAGAGAATGGTCTATTCTCTCATTTATCTTACTACATTGAGAACAAATGTGGTTTTTTGTCATCTCCATTTTGACTACTAGTTCTAAAACTGTTTACTCATCAGGATGAATGATTTAATTATTATATCCTTCCTTGTTTTTTGATGCAAAATTTTTATTAGCATTAATTATTTGGGGGCTCTTCTTTCTGTTTCATGTAAGTACCATATTTTGTTAATAAACTTTATTTTTAGTACATTTCAGATTTATAGAAAAATCATGAAGATAGTAGTGATTTCCCTGTACAACTCTGCACCCAGTTGTCCTTAAAAATAACATCTAACATTAATATAGTACACTTGTTACAATTAATGAACCAATATTGATATCTATTTTTAACTGAAGTCCATACTTAATATTAAGACTTCGTATTTACTCAATGTCCTTTTTTCATTGATGTTCCTGAATCCCATCCAAGATCCTGCATTGCATTTCAGTTGTCAGGTCTCCAGAGGCTACTCTTCACTTTGGCAGTTATCAGAGTTCCCTTGTTTTTGGTGACTTTGACAGTTTTGAGGAGTACTAATTAAGTATTTTGTAAAATGTTCCTCTACTGGGATTTGTCTGATGTATTTCTCATGAATAGACTGGGGTTATATGTTTTTGGGGGGTGGAAGATCATAGAATTGAAGTACCATTATCCTCACATTATATCAATCTACATACTGTCAACATGACTTATCACTGTTGATGTGGACCTTGATCATCTGGCTGACATGGTTTGTCAGGCTTCCCCACTGTCAAGTACTTATTCTTACCCCTTTCCATACTGTAGTTTGGGAAGGGAGTCACTATGCACAGCACTCAAAGACTGGGGAATTACGTTTCATTTCTTTGAGGGCAAAGTACACAAATTATTTGGAATTCTTACATAAGGGATCTTCATCTATTCTCCCTCATTTATTCAATCACTTATTTACATCAATATGGATTTATGAGCATTTATTTTATACTTTGAATAAAGTCTCATGCTACTTTTTATTTCTCTGTTCATGGTTCTATTCCCAGTTATTGAGATCTCTTTCAGTTGGATTCTGTGTCCCTTTTAACATACCCCCATCAGTATGTGTGTGTGTATGGACTGCGGTGGGTATGTGTGAGTAGGGGTATGTAACATTTCTGTACTTTCTGGTACTATAAGATGATCCAGGTTCATCTTACATATTTCCTGCCTCACACCTAGAATCAATCATTTCTCTATGGAGCTCTGGTTCCTCTTATTGGAGAATGGTATTAGAAACCAAGATCTGGACACTATGTGTATTCTTTGCTAATGGAGTGTCATTTCTTTTAGGTCCTCTCAGCTAACAGAGCAAAGGAATATCTGTGCACATATTAATCCATGTATATACAGAGATCTATAAATATAACTATGTGTATCTATATTAAGCTAAACATGAGTTCATACTAATGTTTCCAACTCTAATCCTTTAACACATTGACCATCCTATTCTCTTTCCTTTGCTTATTTGTAAATTCTAACTCCAACAGTAAGAAAGCTGCCTCCCATAATCCACTATCCTGTTTACTTAATTATTCACTTCTAGTATACATGTATGGCAGTATCAGAAGTGTTAACCCATAGTCCATGGGCGGGGGGGGGGGAGAATCTTTATAAAGTGCACAAATCTTCTGTGTTTAGGCTTACAAATTCTACTTATTTCCAAAGTTACTTAAGTCAGTGCTTTTTCCCCCACCACCTTCAGTGAGGTTGTTTCATATACTGGTAATAAGGTTATATTTTCTATCACCTACTTCATTCCATCCTAAGATCTTGGGACCTCCTATATTTTTTTAAAATTTGCATTCATTGTTTTACTCTTTGTACGGCATTGTTCCCTGGGTTTTGACATGCATAATGTTATATGTCCATCACTGCAGATTATGCTGAATAGTTTCATCACCCAATAAATCATCTGTGCTTCACCTATTCAATTCCTATCCCTCCCTCCTTGCAACCACTGATCTTCCTACTGTCTGTAGGCTTGCCTTTTCCAGACGTCACATAATTAGAATTATATAGTATATAATCTGTTCTGACCGGCTTCTTTCACTTAAAAGTTGGTATTTAAAATTCATCTATGTCTTCTCATGGCTTGAGTTTATTTTTATCATGGAGTAATATTCCATTGTGTGGACATAGAACTATTTATTCACCTATTAAAGGACATCTTGGTTGCTTCTAGGTTTTGGTGATGACAAATAAAGTTGTTGTAAGCATTTATATGCAGGCTTTTGTGTGGAGTAAGTTTGCAAAAGATTTGGATAAATATCTAGAAGCATGACTGTCTGTGATACGATCATCTGGTAAGACTATGTTTAGCATTATAAGAAATTTTCCAACTGTCTTCCAAAATGACTGTAGCATTTTGCCATCTCACCAGCAATTTTGCTCCGAATCCTCATCACCTTTGGTATTATCAGGGTTGTTTTTTTTTTCAAATTTAAATTTTTTTGAATTTTACATTGTAAGAGGCATGTAGTAGTATCTCACTGTTGTTCTAATCTGGAATTTTCTAATGACAAATGATATTGATCATCTTTTCATATACTTATTTTCCATCTATATATCTTCTTTTGTGAGATTTTTGTTTTCATTTTTGAATTAGGTTGTTTTTTTCTTATTTGTTGAGTTTTAAGAGTTATTTGTGTATTTTGGATACAAGTTCTTTTCAGGTATGTGTTTTGCAAATATTTCTCCTGGTCTGTAACTGCTATTATTATTCTCTTCATGGTGTTGAATTCAATTTGCTAATATTTTGTTGAGGATTTTGATCTGTGTTTATGAGAGAGATTGATCTATAATTTTCCTTCTTTGTAATGTCCTTGTTGGCTTTGGTATACGGGTAATGTTGGCCTCAAAGAATAAGTTAGGAAGTGCTCTGCATCTATATTCTGAAAGAGATTGTGGAGGTTTGGTATAATTTCTTCCTTAAATGTTTGGTAGAATTCACCAATGAAACCATCTAGACCAATGCTTGGTTTTTTGAAAGGTTAGTAAATGTTAATTCAATTTATTTAATAGATACAAGCTACTCAAATTAGATAGTCTCCTTTTAAGTTTTGGTAGTTTGTATCTTTCAAGGAATTGGTCCATTTTTTATATCAATTTGGAGGCACAGAGTTGTTAATAATATTCTGTTATTTTTTTCTATTAACGTCCTTGGGACCAGTAGTGATGATCCTTTTTTCCTTTCTGATACTGTGAATTTGTTTATTCCCTATTTTTATTTGGTTAACTTGCTACAAGTTTATCAATTGTATTGATCATTTCAATAGAATTTCAATCAGCTTTTGCTTTCATAGATTTTTTTTCTACTGATTTCCTGTTTTCAATTTCATTGATTTCTGCTCTCATTTTCATTATTTCTTTTTTCTGGCTTGATTTAGGCTTAAATTGGTCTTCCTTCTCTAGTTTCCCAAGTGGAAACATAGATGATTGATTACAGATTTTTTAAATTAATGTATTTAATGCTATAAATTTCCCTCTCAGCACTGGTTTCGCTGAATCCCATAAATTATGATAGGTTGTATTTTCATTTTAATTTAGTTCAAAATATTTTAAAATGTCTTGAGATATCTTCTTTGACCCATATATTATTTCAAAGTGTGTTTGTTTAACTTCCAAGTATTTGGGATTTTTTTTCTGTGTGTTATTGATTTCTAGTTTAAGTCCACTGTGGTCTGACAACATACCCTGTATGAATTTTTTTTAATTTTTTAAGGTATGTTTTATGACTGAGCATATGGTCTATCATTATGAATGTTCCAGGTAACCTTGAGAAGAATATGTATTCTGCTGGTGTTGGACAGAGTATTCTATAAATGTTAATTAGTTCAGGCTGAGTCATAATGCTATTCAGTTCAACTATATCCTTACTGATTTTCTGCCTGCTTCATTTATCAGTTACTGCTGAGGGTGCGGAAGTCTCCAACTATAAAAATGGATTTATTTTTCCTTGAAATTCTATCAGTTTTTAATCTCACATATTTTAATGCTTTTTTGCTGTGGTGTATATGTGTGTGTGTGTTAATTGTTATGTCTGCTTGGAGAATTGACCCTTTATCACTATATAATGCCTGTCTTAATCCCTAATAATTTCCTGAAGTCAGATATATCTGAAATTAGTATAGTTATCTTTGCTTTTTTTTTTTTTTGATTAGTAGAACATGATATTTCTCTCTCCACCTTTTTATTTTCAGGCTATCTGAGTCTTTATACATAAAGTGGATTTCTTCTAGATATCATACAGTTTTGTCTTTTAGTTAAATAAAATAATCTCTGTCTTTTAATTTGTATGTTTAGGCCATTTATATTTAAAATGTATTTTGAGGGGCACCTGGGTAGCTTAGTTGGTTAAGCATCTACCTTTGGCTCAGGTCATGATCTCAGGGTCCTGGAATCCAGCCCTGTGTCGGGCTCCCTGCTCAGCAGAGAGCCTGCTTCTCCTTCTCCTTCTATGCTCCCCCTGCTTGTGTTCTCTCTCTTTCTCTCTCTGTCAAATAAATAAATAAAAATTTTTACCAAAAAAATTCTTAAAAATAAAATAAAATGTATTTTGATATAGTTGGATTAATAACTACCATGCTTCTGTTTTGTTTTCATTGCATTTGTTCTCTGTTCCTTTCTCTCCCACTTTTATTGCGTTGTCTGGTTTTAATTTAACATTTTATATGACTCCATTGCCTTTCCTCTCTCAGCATATCAATTATACTTAACCATATTTTAGTGGTTACACTACAGTTTGCCATATACGCTTTTAATTAATCCACGTCCATCTCAAATAAAATTAAACCACTTCACATCCAGCACAGCACACTTGTAACACTACTCTTGATTTCTTTCTCTCCCTTATGATATTGCTGTTATTCATTTTACTTATCCATGGGCTATAATCACACAATACATTATTACTATTATGACTAAAACCAGTAATCATTTAGATTAATTAAAAATAAGAAAAATAAGATGTTTAAATTTTAACAAAATGCCTTCATCTATTCCTTCTTTAATGTTCCTCCTTTCTTTATATATATGAGTTTCTGAACAATATTATTTTCTCTCTCCCTAGAGAATTAAAAATAAAAAAAAAATTTCCTCGAAGAGGCCTATTAGTGATGAATTCCTTCAATTATTGTTGACTGAGAAAGTCTATATTTTCTCCTTCTGAAAAATAATTTCATTGGATTATGAGTTTTTTTTTTTTCTTTCCACTTCAAATATTTTACTTCACTCTCTTCTTGCTATCTAAAGAAGGGATATGTCCTGTAATTTTTATTGTTTTTCTTCTATTAGTAAGGGGTCTTTAGAATCTTTAAAATCTGGCTGTTTTTTAACATTTTCTCTTTGTCTGTGGTTCTCTACAGTTTGAATATGATATGCCTGGATTTTTTGTTGTTGTTATTTATCCTACTTGTATTTTCTGGGCTTCCTCTATCTGTAGTTTAGTGTCTGTTACTACTATTGGAAAATCCTCACCATTATTACTTCACGTATTTTTTAAGATTTTATTTATTTATATGAGAGAGAGAGTGAGTGAGCATGAGTGGGGGGCAGAGGGAGAGGAAAAAGCAGACGCCCTGCTGAGCAGGGAGCCTGATGCGGGGCTCGATCCCAGGACCCTGAGATCATGACCTGAGCTGAAGGCAGACACTTAACTGACTGAGCCATCCAGGTGCCCCCACATATTTCTTCTGCACCTTCTCTCTTCTTCTGGTATTCCAATTGCATGTAGGCTATACTTTTCATAATCGTGCCACACTTACTGGATGCTCTGTTCATTTTTTTTTTCATTCTTTTTTCCCTTTGCATTAATTTTTTGAAAGTTTATAGTGATCTCTCTTCAAGTTCACTTGTTTTCTCAGCTGTTATCAAGTTTATCGATGAGCACTTCTAAGGTATCCTTCATTTTCATTATGGTGATTTTGGATTTCTATCATTTTCTTTTGATTCTTTCCTAAAATTTCCACCCTTCTGCTTACTTTACCCATACATTGCTGTATGCTGTCTACTTTTTCCATTAGCACCTTGAACATATCGATCATAGTTATTTTAAATTCCCTGTGTCATAATTCCAACACCTGTGTCATATCTGAGTCTGGTCTGATGCTTGCTTTATCTTCAAAAAAATGCTTGCATTTTTTCCTTGACTTTTAGCATGCTTTGTAATTTCTTATTGAAAGCCAGACATGATGTACCAGGTAATAGAAACTGAGGTAAATAGGCCTTTAGTGTAAGGTTTTATGTTGAGGTGGCCAGGAGTAGGGCTGTGTTTAATGATTGCTATAGCTGTGCCAGAGGCTTCAAATTCCTTTGATGTCTTTGTTTTTGCCTCTTTCACTGTCTTTGGCCTCTTTAAAAACTCTTCCTTAGGTAAAGTCTGTCTTTCAGCAACTTAAGCAATAATACTGTTATTATAGTGGATATGTTTTCATGTGATAGAAGGGAATTGGGAAGGGGAAGCATTGTACAATATTATGAATGCATCTCTGTCTTTTAGTGGGCCTGTGCACCTGGGATGTAACCTTTGTAAGTTATAGTTCTTATATTTATTCCCATTTCGGTATTACCGAAAAGCTACAGGAGGCTGGAGTAGAGAGAATACCCTTCCCTTAGGTAGCTAAGACTCTGGTGAAGTCTTTCCTCTGAAGAGTAAGTAGCCCTTTGTTATGAGAACATTCTTGGAGTATTTCACAATGGCTACTCTTTCTCTCCCCTATGAGAGCCAAGAAGGGATCTTTCTTAGGTCTTCAAGGAAGAACGCAAGAGAGTGTGAGGGGCCTCTTAAGGCTACAGCCCCAAGAAACCTCTCCTTCTCAAGTTAGTCCAGACTCAGCCTCTAACAACTCATCAAAATTATCATTTAGGTGTGTCCAACAATGTATGACTCTAGTAGCTTCTTCTTAAGGAAAGGAGATGGAGACTGTGACTCCACATTTGCCTTTCTGGATTTCAGCATGCCAGTTTGTTCTGCAACCACAGTCCTCTGATAGGCCCAAGAAAAGTCATTGATTTTGTTTGCTCAACATTTTTTTGGTTGTAAAAATGGGAGTGACAACTTCCCAGCTTTCCCATGTCAGAACCGAAATCAGAAGTTTGATTTCTTTTTATTTTTAAATAACTACTGCTAGACTATTTTGCCTGCACAAAGTCTCAATACCTCTGAAATTAACTAGCCAAATCTGTTGGCCTCATAAACACAGACGTCCAGGGATGGGCTTGCTTCTCCCAAGGCGACAGAAGAAATCCATGTGCCAGAGGCAATTTTAGCCCTGGAGTCATTCTCAAGGCTCTGGAAACCCCCACACTTGAAAATATAAAATTGATATCATCATCCTCCAAGTTTTTATTTCACTGCTTTTAAAAGTAGTGAAATATATGCCACAATATGTCTCATTCTAAAGGTTGAAAAATTTATGCTATGACTATAATGACATCATCCCGCCTCCCACAGAAGGCTTTTGCTTGGAGAGTTCAGCAAAAGAACAAAATTAACAGGAAACGTCACTTTCACACACAGATGGAAAAATGTTAACATCTCCTGAATTCTATGACAGTCTCCTTGATGGGAACATACATGTCACCAAAACGTACCAACAATGTGCAAACACATCTTATGAGCAGGTGCTAAACTGAGGTCACTGCTGGAAGATGGGAGCTTTGGCAGCACTGAGAACAAAAGATTCCTCCTAGGTGTAGTTTGAAGCTGAGAAATAAGAATCATGTGTAAGGAATGTTCCAGGCAGGATAAAACTTCTGAATGCTTGAGTGACAATGTACCAAGGAGGCCTCCTATTACTTCTATTCAACCTTCATTTCATAGATCGTGAAGAAATCCCACTCCTTAAAGATTTTGTGAAATAAAGTTAAAATTCTCTACTGATTAAATGTTGTGATTGTTCCAAAATGAAAAAGAGATATGTGACTCTTCCCCTCCTTGAGGACTGACTTCAATAACATTAAATTATGAAAACAGTACAGAAATATCTAGCAGATTATTTTGCTCAAAGGTTCCATATGTATTCCCTAAGTGGTCCAACCTCTAAAATGTATTCCATGTTGCCAGTGTACTGAGAATAAAAAGGAACAGTCAAAAGCATATATGGTCAGTTCTATGTCTAGAGAGAATTTTAATATGAGTTTTCTGTATGTAAGATAAAAAAACACATTTCTTTTTCTTTGCCTGTTTAATACTAAGAACGTTTTCTCTTCAAATGTCCACAGGGCCATAGAGTAAGGCTTTTTTTTTTTTTTAATATTTGTGGAAATGTGGGCGCCTGGGTGGCTCAGTTGGTTAGGCGACTGCCTTCGGCTCAGGTCATGATCCCGGAGTCCCAGGATCAAGTCCCACATTGGGCTCCCTGCTCAGCAGGGAGTCTGCTGCTCCCTCTGACCCTCCTCCCTCTCATGCTCTCTGTCTCTCATTCTCTCTCTTGCAAATAAATAAAATCTTTAAAAAATATATATATAAAAATATATTTGTGGAAATGTAAGACAAATGGGATCCATATAACGTTATAGTGAGAAGGTGGCAACATTCTTGGATCAGTGCATGGGAGAGGTGTATAGGGATATCAAACATTAATAGTTTATAAACCTGAGTTATTGTTCAAAGAATTGAATGTGAAATAAAAATATTATCATATTACCATGATCTAATCCCTCGCTCATCCACATCACATCTCACACACACACACACACACCACATACACACACACTATATATGCACATACCACATAAACACAAATATATAAATACCTTCTTCTAGTACTCTGCTCCATTAATTCTTTCCTCTCTATTGCCTGTTTAGCATGTTCCTTTCTCCTGTCTCCTTCGTTCAGGCTAGCAAAATCCTTTCCTCAATTCTACTTTCTTTTCAAGCTATAGCACTATCTTCTTCCTTTTGTAACTTGTTTATTAACCCCTTAACATTTGAAATTGTGGGAAATTTGTCCCTATTAGACAACCAAGTACACATCAAATACAGAGAATGGTGAACAAAAGTTCTTTACTTTTTCCCTTCAGCAGGATCTCCATCTCCTCCAAGGAGAATTGGGAGGAAAGTCCCTTTTCTAATAGCTTCCTTCTCATTTGCCATGCCTCCTCAATGACCTCCACCCCAGGATCCTTTACCTTCTTTTCTTAAACTTCATCCCAAACTGTCAATCCAATCCATCTGGTTTTCTTTATATGGAAGTGTGTGTGTGTGTGTGTGTGTGTGTGTGTGTGTGTGTTCCGTGGTGGTGAATGGAGTTTCAAGTCCTCTGTGTATTCCTGGAGTATGAGGGTAGTGGATAAAGGACCACAGTTTTCTAGCAGTATTCAATAACTCTCCTCAAACTGTTTCATTAAGATCATCAATAAGATTCTGTGTCTTTTTAGTTTTCTTCTTTCTCCTATCTATAACTGTAGTATTTGAGCCTTTCTATTAACAATTTTTCACTTTAGCTGGACTCTGGAACAAAATGCCCATTGCTTTTCATCCTATAAATCTAAAAATTCCTTCTCAGTCTCCTTCATGGGGCTTCTTACTGAAGGAAGAGGACTTATTCCTAAATATAGGCATTGCTGAAGGTATGTTTTTGGCTTTTGTCTCACTTTGCATGTATTCTTTGAGTCATCATACCGCTTCTGTTTTGTCTCTGTGTAGATGATGCTCAAACTGGTACTGAGGGGGTAACATCTAAACTGGCTCTTGAAGGACAAGTGGGAATTTATTAGGCTGATGATGGGATCAAAATAAATGTGGAAAAATGGTACTGCATACACAAAAAGACAAAGAGACTGATTAGGATGGCAAGTTCAGAACTGTCGACAGTGTGTATGAGTATGAACTGTGCACCAGTGTTGTGTAAAGCTATACCATTGATGGAATATTAGGAATATGAAGGAGCCATGGAAGATGAAGCAACAGCAATACTAAAGTCATTCATAATAACGAAGTTTGAACTTTATTCTTTATGTCAGTATATCCTAAATTATGTCTTCAGAACAACTGACTGACAAAAAATTGATAGGTGTATTTAAAATAGTCCATAATCACACAAATCCAGGCCATAAAATTGATCACATTTAAATAGGTTTCTCTACTAGAAGGGGTTCTTATAGTCAATTTACCCTGTGATTCTCTTAAGAATATAATATGCAGTATTTGTCATGGGATCCTTGGACATTTTCTAGAATATCCATTGGGAATTTGCTTAAACAATGGGGGTCATAGTGGATGGAACAAGAGGGTTTTACGATAAGCAAAATAAGTTGATCAGAGAAAGAATTATCATATGATTTCACTCCTATTTGGAATTTAAGAAACAAAACAGAGGAGCATAGAGGAAGGGAGGGAAAAATAAAACAAGATGTAATCAGAGAGGAGGCAAACCATAAAAGATTCTTAACCATAGGAAACAAACTGAGGATTGCTGGAGGGGAGGGGGGGGGGGGAATGGGGCAACAGGGTGATGGGCATTAAGGAGGGCACGAAATGTAATGAGCACTGCATTTATATACAACTGATGAATCACTGAACTCTACTTCAATGAAACTAATAATCTACTATATGTTAATTAATTGAATTTAAATTTAAAAAGACAATGGGGGTCACAGAAGTATTTAATTTGTATTTTTAAAGATGACTCAGATAACAGTACAGAAAATGGCTTGAAGATATAAATAGGATAAATATTGCCACATGTAGTCACATAAGAAAGGAAACAAGAGGATAAATGAAGCAAGATGAGTAATGAGTAGTTGATCTCACTATAATTGGTGAGAAAATGATGTTCTGGGTAAAGCAATGACATAAGCAATGATAATGGAGAGGCATAAGTGATTTTTCAAGAGCTTTTTAGGATGTAGACTCAATCTCCTTGTTTGTTTTTTTTTTTTAGGAGGTATACTCAACAGGATTTGGTAGACAGTAGATACAGGTGGGTGACAGAGGCGGGGGCCCTCATTTCTGATATAGGCGCTGTTTGAAGGACTACAGCATGATATAGACATTCAAATCCAGAATGGGGTGGTGGCAGTAGGGGTAGGGAAGTTGCAAATAAGGTGTTACAGTATGAGAAGCACGTGAAAAGGCGGTAGAGGAAAATCTCTACAATTTTGCATGGAACTACACAGCTCTAAGAGGAACAATTTTTCATGTCATGTGACTAAGTAGGATGAATAATTATGTGATTTACTCTTTCAGGGATTACTTCTAATTTTATTTCAATAATATTTGTTCCTATATAAATTTGATTGATATATTTAATTGCCAGTAAGGTTTAGACAGAACTCAGATCTGGTACTACAATGAAAACTCACCATTATTCCCTGTGTTGATCTCTTCAAATAATCCCATTTCTGTCAAACAAACCAACAAATGAATTATTCTCCAAAGAGTATGGAAACCATGGTTTTCTCTACTTCTCCCCTTTTATTCCAGTCCTATTGTTTCACCTTTTTAATCTCTCTCATATCCAGAAGACTCCAAAATAATCCTGAAAGACACAAAAGTAGAAGTAAATGAACGAAAAAACATATTATGTTATTTGATGGGAAGACTTAACAACATAAATATGTCAACACAATAAAATATCGTTAGGGTTTTATTTTCCTTAAAGCTAAACAGAGTTCACTTGGAAAAATAAAATATAAAAAGGTAGCAGTAACCCTGAAATAAAAGATAACTCTGAAAAAGAGAAGAATGAGAATAACCTATCCCTAGAAGATACTGGCCCACATTATAAAGCTTCTGCCGTTAAAACAGTATGGAATCCAGGCATGGAGAAACAAGTGACCTAACACAAAAAGAGAAAATATTTACAGTGACTTTAAAATACAATTTGTCTGTATATCCTTAGTTGAATATATTCTGACTTCCAAAAAAATAACTAATCATACATTATGAGGATTTATATTATAGGGAGCAGTGTTGTATTGCTACTATAAGACTGTTGTCTTTGTACTGAAGGAGAAAGAAAATGAGGTTTTATATGATTATCATGGAAAACCAGGAGTGTTGGCATGAGAGAAACAGAAAACAAATATAAGATCAATAAGGTTAGGTAATAACCATGTACACCTGAATTTGAATTAGAACTAACAACAAACTCATAAATTTTTTTAAATTATTTTATTTATTTATTTGAGAGAGAGAGAGAACATGAGAAGGGGGAGAGGGGCAATAGGGGAAGATGGAGAAGTAGATTCCCAGCTGAGGAAGGAGCCTGATGCGGAACTCGATTCCAGGACCCTGAGAGCATTACCGGAGCTGAAGGCAGACACCCAGCCGACTGAGCCAGCCAGGTGCCCCACATTTGTAGTCTTTAACTACCATTTCACAACACAAGTAATAAAGTCTTCTTGGAGAATGGGTGATTCTGAGTGTTGGGTAGAAAATTTAAAAGATGATCCTGGGACATCTTGTCATGTAAGGGAGTTAGAAAGCTCTCAAAGTCCACCAAGGTTGTATCAAAAAGATGCAGAAGTCAATTTAAAGAGGTTCCCAATCAGGCAAAGATAGGACAATCTGAACATTAATAAGGATAATTGCAATAGATTGAAATGCATCAAATATATTTTAACATGAGTTTATGATAATTTTTTAAAGAAAGAAACCCATTACACCCTATAACACACACACACACACACACACAGAAACAGGCAAATACTATGTGTCCCCTGATAGTACACAGCACAACCTATAAACAATTCTTGTCAAAAAAAAAAAAAAATCTAAATCTGTTCAAGCTTTTAAATTTAACCACCATTTTGTGGGGAATACAGGAGACAGAAGAACATTATAAATATTACCATGAGTATGAAATCAGCAAATATTGTCTCTGTCATTTTAATAAAGTTCAAGATTAAAAAAGAAATGTAAGATGAAATTAAAGATTACAAATATTTAAGAAACATCATTAACTAATTACACTAAAAGGACCTTATTTGGATACTGATTCAAAGAAATGAATTATAAAAAAACTCATATAAAAATTAGAAACTTGACCACTAAGTACATATTTGGGATTGTGAAGAAATTATTAATTATTTGGGTATGATAATGGTATTACGGTTACGTTCACTAATGAGTCCTTATATTTTAGAAATTCATACTTAAATATATGTAAGTTAAAGGTATTGATGATTGACTTCAAAAAACCTAGAGGTAAAGAGATAGGTAGGAAGAGAGATAAAATAAGATTGGTCATGAATTGATCATTTTTGAAGCTCAGTGGTGAATATATGGGGGTTCATTATATTATTCCATCTACTTTTTTATTTTTTATTTTTTCATAATAAAAGGTAAGAAAAAAAATCTCATATTATTTCCTCCTCTTTTCTCACATAAGGTTCTCTTTTTTTCCCCTAAAATATTGCCATAGTAACTGGTCTTATCAACATGAATTTTCATCTCTAAGATGAAACCAGAACATGCTCATTAGATTCATCCTTTAAAAATTCTAAAAAATAACTTTCCACAAGTAGCTACTTTGCTCAAAATTTGTAATTGATTCTCCACTTTCCTTGAAATAAGTGATCGTAAGTCTATTCAAAATAAACCATCATTAGTTTGACATCAAAGACACCTTACAATCTGTTTCCATCCAATTCTCTGAACACTTCCTTTACTTCCCTTTATAAACTTGATGCTTTAGTCAAAGCATTTGTCCACATGTCTGCTTGTCCTTAAAACAGATGTGGGAACTCCACCTCCACTTTTGCTCTTACCATGCTGTCTGAGTAGTTGCCCTTCCTTTATATTTATCTTAATTTGTTCCTTCCTTGAAGGCCTATTCAAGTCTCACCTCCTCCATGTCACTTTTCCTAAAGACTTTTCAACTATGCTCAACTCTCTTATTTGAATTCTGGCAGCAATCACTTTCCTATAACTCATTTTATCACATGCTACTCCACATGGCTAGTGTATTTCAATGCATATACTCTACCCTCTTTAATGTCAGGGAGTATGTCAGATTTCTCTGTACTCAAGAACACACTGCAGAGCCTTATACAGAGTAATTGCTCAATAAATGTGTTCATGTTGTTGCTGTCACTGCTGCCATTATTACTGATGGTGGTGGCAGTAGTGATGATAATCATAAAGGAAGTTCATTTGATGATAATTACCAGAATTCCAAAATGTCTTCACTGAGATGACCTTGGACCTAAAGATTTACGGCTGAGTTGGGGAGTATTGATTCATAAAACCAAATATTCAACTTCTGTATGGTCCCAGAAGTCTATTCCCTATATCCCAATAACTTAGTACTGCCAATTAAAATGGTTTAAACACACAAACAAAACAAAACAAACAAACAAAAAAAACCCTATTTCCAAAATTTGTCATTGACTTTTTACTCCTTAAAGAATTACAAATGTCTTGATACAGAATTAGAGGTTTACAATCTGGCCTAAAATCCAAAATCAAATTTCATTCTCATTATTTCCCTAGATGTACTCTGCTTCAAGTAAAATAGTCTAATTTCAAATAGTCTCATTTCTCTTCTCCATATTTTCATTAAACTTCCTTAGTGTAGAGCTTCATAATTTCTTGGATTGTCTCAATTCCTTTTCTAATCCACCACCTGGCTTCCAGTCATGTTCCCTTCCAGTTCATTCCCCACCCACCCTCCACTGAAGCCCAAGAAGGATTTATCCTGCTTAAAATTCTTCTATTACTATCTTAGCTATAAAAGCTAAATGCCTTAACGTGGTGTACAAGACCCTTTATGATATTCATTTTCATTACTTCAAATGCCTGCTATATGCTAGAGGCTGACCGCAGAGTGGCAAATACTCTATGGTCCATCCCCATGAGTTTATTGTCTAGTGAGGGAAAAGGGGAAGAAATCAATGCACATACATGTGTGATGAAAACCAAGAGCTATGATAGAAAGGAATAAATAATGCCATGGGAAAGAAATTTAGGGAGATCTCATTTAGATTGATCAGAAAAGATCTTCCAGCTGAAGTACCATTTAAGTTGTTTCCTTCATGTGGGAAAAAGTTACTAAGAGTTTGAGAAATCTCTGAGGTTAGAAAGAGCAGTGAAGTTATAAGATACACCATCTTTTTATGTTTAATATCTACTTGATATAATATTATTTTATAGGAAAATGATAGTAAGATCTCTATATAAATTATGATAACCCTTTGTATTATACACTGTAAATATTTTTCTATTCTGCTATGGATCCTTTGTCTTTATAAATATTTTTTTTCCATCAGAAGTTTAAAATTTAAGCAGTCTTCCATAGGTCTATGGCTTTGTGCTACCCGCTTTCCTTTAACACAAGATTATCAATATTCAGAGGTATTGTCTTTTCTACTTTTATAGTTATACTTTTAAAATGCAATACTTTAATCCATCTGATTTTATTTTTCATAGATATGACAGGGGAACACCCTGTTGTTTTCTAAGTGGTTAGCCATTTATTGAATAATAATAAGGACTAGTATTCATAGTGCTTTACTATGAGCCAGAAACTCTGCCAAATGCTTTGCATTTATTATTACCTCTGTTAATTCTTACAATCCAACAAGGTAGGTAGTGTTATGCTCTCCAACATTCAGATAAAGAAGGTGAAGAACAGTTAAGTGATTTGCTCAAGGTAATACAGCTATTAAACAGAAGAGCTAAAATTAGAACCAAGAGGTATGACCCGAGAATCTATTCTCCTCATAATTACTTTATACCAACTTCCAAAATCCTCCTCTTGCTCATAGATTTGAAAGGTCTCTTTTTTCATATAACAAATTTCTGTTATATATATTTAAATATGCTTCTACTTGAACTGTTTCTGGGCTTTACATACATATTTATATATGTGCTTATACATGTGATAATATTAAGGTGAATAAAAGATTAGTGATTAGTTCTTTTTGTTCCATGTTTCTATGCTTCTATTAATTGATTCATTAACCAAATTATTTTTGAAGGCCAAAATGTGTACACTACCTGTATGCTAAAAGTTATCTCTCTTCAGCTTATCTGCTATTTCTCTCTGTATTTTCTCACCATTTTCTATGCCCAATTTGACTGTAGAATTTGATCTAATAATATGAAACCTCAAAGAAAATGGTCACATTTTTATAACTTTTGTAGTAAGAACATTCATGTAATATAAGAAGAGATTAGTTTCTAATTGCTATCTGCTATTCTGATGTATTATAGTTCTGATATTGAAGACATTGAAAAATTAGAAAAAACATTCTCTTAGATTTACAGTCTCTGCTATTAAAACACAACCACAATGTATTATTTGCTCTCACAGTGTGTTACACATAAAGCTCAGCTGTAATTCAGAAGAACATAATATATGGTGATGCATCATGATCTCTTGAGATATACTTTAAGAGGAGCATCATTTCAATGTTTCTCCATAGGGTATTGAATTTCCATAGGCTCCATTTTTCCTTCCTTAGCAGAGCTGTTGTATTAATCAGAATTGCCACCTGCTCTATTATAGACTCCTTCAAATGACTTCTTTCAACTTAATATACTTATATTAGATGAAGCTATCAGTGAATTATTGGGACACATTCCCTGCTCTCTTCATTGCAAACTAACACTGAACTGGCCACTTAAGGAAACTGCATTAACTCTTTCAGACCACCAGGGTGCCATTTAGGGCCCTCATGTAACATTTTCCTTAAACTAAGTCATCATGATGTCATTTAATCATTTTAGAACACTGAAATAGATATTTATGAGATGGCCCCTCATAGTCGTCTGAAAGAGTTAGCATAGGTCTCCATAGCCTATGACCTACTCTAAAGCCAAATGCCATGAACTTAGTATGCCAGTGATTTCCCAGTCCTGGCTATGGTTCTCAGAGATAATATAAAACATTCAACAATGGAAAGGGAATCAGTTAAAAATCCACTACCTAGTTCAATGAAAATTTTGACAAATTATTCTTATTCTCTCTTCATGCCATTCCTGTTTCCAATGCACAACCCTAGTCTGGTTCAGGCCTATTAGCTGGTTGTCTATTCTTACCAGATGATATTTACCTGAGTGAAATTGTCACAAATTATAGAATCACAGAGCTGGAAGTTACTTACAGGAACTATCTGGTAAAAAATGGAATTTTCCAGGTAGAATTATTGTTAAACTATCTTAGATGAATAAGAAATTATCCTCCACATTTTCTTTCACCAATAGATATTATTTTATATTGAGATAAAATCCTTTCTTGTATCTTATTGAACATGTTCGGATTTAGAGAAAATATCACCTAGCTATTCTCTGTAGAAATTTCTCTACTAAGTAAAAATCTTTTGACCTAATCTTGTAAGATCTGTGAAATTGTCAGAATATAATATTTTTATAGTCCTTAGCACAACCTACAGGAGATGTGTGGGAAACTGTTTATATTGTCACTTTTTATGACACCTTAATGAGGTGAATGTTCTAGAAATTGGAAAAAAAAATACATGAAAGAAAATGTTCCACTGAGTTAGAATAAAATTAGCCTTTAAAAAAATTCTCTAAATTTCCATTTCCGTATCTATTATCTGCCTATTTTTAACTGATTCAAATTCCCAGATATGCATTTATTTATCAATTCTATGCAGAACTTTTATATAATGCAAGGAATGAGATTATACCTTGTGATGTCATGTTGCTGTATTTAACAGATACCTCAAATTGTAGTCATTCCCACATCTCTGTTCAGAAATTCCATGAATCCAAAGCAAGTTAGTAGAACTTGAAGAAAAGCAATATTTTAGATTAGGGAAAGCAAGGTTTTCCAATTTTTATGGGGGAAGAAAAATTCAGGTTTAATTTATGTTCATAATTTTCTAGAACATTTTCTTATTAGACTTCTATATATAAAAACAGTACTTACTGTTACATTCCCCATCTTCATCTGCAAGTAGGAGAGTGTCCTTTAGGCTTAAAGCTCCATTCAAAATGCCATGCTAACTATAAAAACGGGTTTGTTTGCAGTTATATACTTAGCTCCTTATTCAGGCCATTGTGTGTTTTACACATCGCATAACCGAGATCTATATTCTGAGTGCTCGAGGCAGTCTTATGTGGGTTTGTCTCTGAGCCAGATTTATCTTCGTATTTCCCATTATAGCCTGAAAGAACCGTATTAAGGAAGCCTTTCTTTTCAGTTCCCACTTGTGATTGCTAACATATCAAATTTATTCCTTCGTAATCCAGATCATTTTCCAGCAGCTTTGAGGCCTGTATGTAGTAGTTTGTTAGAGAGCTCATAGTAACCCTACACTGACAGACCAAAAAGCCCTTCGACTGTCACTTTATGTCATTAACAATTTTCTAAAGCCATTACAGATGGGATGGACTGATTAGAACTGAGGAGGGAGGATCTTTTTCCCAGCCAGAAATATCCCTCGAGACCTTCACGCCGTGTGAAGTTTCTAGTGATTAATGGGAGAAAAAGAAGGCCGCCTGTCCCACAGTTGCCATAGACTTTATTTGGGAAAGAGCTTATTTATATTTGGTGGGCTCTCTGGATAACTAAACATTAACTGGCTAGCTTAAAATACAGATAGAGCAATAGATTACAAATGATATAATACATGTTAGCTTTAGGCCCTGATGTTGGATTTTCTCTCCTTGTTTGAGTATAGCGATTATAATTTAATGTAAGCATTGCTCCAAGATGAAAGTGTTTATCTTCTCCTGGCCTTTTCCCTCTTCTTCTGCTGTTTTATTTCTGTAAATGAAAGCTACAGCTGGAATATTGTTTTACTGCAAATCTCACACCAGCACTGTCAGTTGTGATGTGACACCAGAGATTCTTATCTGTAGGTTGGGTTGGAATTATTAAACATTCTCACATTGTGCAAAGTGTTGGGGATGAACAGCAGTGCAGTGAGGTGCATCCAACACTTCTGTCTTCCCCACCTGATCCTTGAAATATGACTCCTTTAAAGGGCTAATGTTCACTTTCTATAGCTTTATATAGAGAAGTGACAGTACTCAAGAAGTAACATGAACTGAAAATTATAGCAACTTCCCATCCCTCTGTCTTAATGCATGCTTTCAAAAGCAATCTTAATGGTAGACCTTATTTGAAAAGAAAACATTTGGCCATTTGTGATTAAGAACAATGAGATTTTTATGAAGAAAAATTGCTTGTAGACCAAATATTGGAAAATATTTACATTTACTTTTTCACTTCTTTTTTCAAATAACCTTTCCTATGACTATGATACCAAAGCAAAACATTATATCAAATTAAAGTGAGAACTGAGCCTCATGCTTTTCTTTCACAGAAATTATTATTAAAACTGTGCAAACACATGTGCTCTTACATTATTGCAGGTACACACCATAATTATATATTATTTGCCATCTTGCTAATGCTTAACAAGATGTGGAATTTTCATCTTCAAAGCAGTCCATAAATGTTAATCACCGTGACACTTCTGGAAGACTAGGAAGAAATAGTACCTACAATGTAAAGATAAGGAGACAGAAGAAGCAAGATTAAGTGATTTGTCCAGGAGTACTTATTTGGCTTTGACACTCAAGGGTTCCAGCTTTGAGAGAACATAAAATCCATTTCTCAGAGTCTTGACTTCAAATATACATTAAGGCTCCTGGGTCACTAAGATGCTCACTTCAAAGTTACATTTATATTCTGTTGAGAGATAGTTTCAAAAGTTGTGTAGGACAAATCTGAGCTGTGAGATAATATTTAGGCTATGCATATTTTCCTAGAAAACACAAAATATGTTTCCTGTGTACTTAGTTTGATTGAAATAGGGATATATAGCTAAAGTGCTATATGAAATAGGACTCTTTGGTTGTAAGTCCCAGAAAGTAACTGGATTAGTTCAGTTACAATTGATCAAATGGTTCCAGGAAATATACAGGATGTCCAGTTACACCTGAGAAGCAGATAAACCATGAATACATTTTTAGTGTGAGTTTATCCCAAATATGCCAATATCATTATATATGTGTTACTGAAGTCTAACTGGACATCCTGTATTTTTATTTGCTAAACCTGGCAACCCTAATCGAAAGCCAATTTAAACAAGCTTAGGCACATATGGGAATTATTGGCTCAGAAAACCTAAGAAAGGTTTAAACAAATAAAGGGTAAAAAGGTCAAAGATGCAGCTAGTCAGTTTCTCTCCTCATTGTGCTTCACTTGTTGGCTTCATAGTCTTTTACTGCAGACTTGCATTAGTGGGAAAAATGCTTGAATTTATTGAGTTTTATATTTGAAAAATTTGCCAGTGGTGAGAAAATGGTCTAATGCTCTTCTTACTTACAGATCCAGAAATACTAAGGAAGGGCTGTGATTGGTCTAGACCTAGCCAAGTGCCAATCTCTGCAGTAGTCGACTATAGTCATTGCATAGGGTTTATAGAAAAAAATAGCACCTTCCACAGAAACTATATAAGTAGAGTAAGACTGAGAAGCAGAGAAAAGGAACAAAAAGAGCTCTAAAAAGACCATGCTGCTCCCAGATGAAATGGGGTTTTTTTTTGGCAGGCAAAGAGTAGGCTACAAACACATACATACAATACAAATTAGTTCAAACAAAGCAGGAATTTTATTGAAAGGATGCAATACTATCTTAAAGAACACATAGGGGCAAGATATCCAGGTGCTATAGAAGACCTGGACAGTCAACAGGAAGGCCATTAGGACACATTATCTGCATCTCCTGTTTGTCATTTCTTCTCTTTCGATTTTAATTACTTAATCTCTATTGACTGTTCTGACCATTTCTGGTCCAGGTAGTCACAGATAAATACCAGTACATATTGCATAGCTGCTGGAGGTACATCTCATAGATAGCATGGCTTGGAACAGGGGGATATTTCAGAAAGTTTAGTGACCTACATATATTCTGATATTTTGAAATAAAGACAGCATTACTACTTATTTTATTTAGTTCTAGGCCCCAGGAGAAAGTATATATTTTCATCTTCTATTATTTCCTTTTCCAAATTAACCGTACTCTTGGGATAACCATTCTTAGGGAAAACATGTAACGTAGTCATATTGACCCACAGTACTACAATGATCCATAGATCACTGAATATACAATCTGGGTTGTCACATTCTATGAATTCTACAAGCAGGGGTTCCATACACTTACCAACGAAATAACAATTTCTTTTAAGCTAATTGCCGAAAGGTTTTACTCTAAAAAGAACATTCTAACTAAGATGCATTTGTCATGTATACTTATAGAATATGATGAATTTGTGGCATGAACAGCTTGTCTCACTGACTGAATACTGACAAACATTCAATTTGAAATTTGAAGAGGTAATGCTGGTAGTTACTAGGAAATGAAAAGCTTCAAAGCTTCACATTTTCTTGGCATGACCTCTACAACAGCATCTGTTCTTATCTTTTTTAAAAAATTTTTGAGTAATACTAGGAAGTTGCTAGACCAGATGAACTTCCTATGACCTATTTAGTAGACCCAAACAATTAGCAAATGGTTAGTCAATCACTCCTATGAGTAGATTTATGCTAGACAAGTAGAATATCATGACCTTTTGATTTATTTTATATAACTTGCCATATACACTTCTCTTGACAATGCCTGGCACATAGTGAGAGACGACGATGGTCTGAAGCAAGGCTTTGCATAAGATACAGAGATGATGTCCTGCTATTTTCCATTGTCCCCAGTTCCAGTCACTAGACAGTCTTCACCTCTGGACTTGGAAGGGCTAAACTTTTAGACTCTATGTTCCTAACAGTCAGGAACGATAAGTAAATCTTTGGAGTGAGTGGGTGTGATCATCTAAGGATGTATAGGAAATGAGAAGACTAGAAAGTGGAGTTCTGAGGTACACCTGTGTATAATGAGTATATGGAGGAAGAGTAACCCACGAAGGAGACTGAGATTTAGACTTTAGGTGGTGAGAACACTAAGAAAAAATGGGACCAAGAGAAATCACAGAACTGACAAGAAGAAATATCAAGAAGGGATGAATGAACACCATCAAATGGAACAAAGGGAATACTGGAAAGGATCTGTTGAATTTGTTGGGTCAGAAGTCAACAATGTCATTACTGAGAGCAGTTTCAGTGGAGTGATGAGTAAAGAAATCAGAACACAGCATATTAAAAAGAATAAGAGGTAGGAAAGTTTAGAGAATGAGTATCAACTACTCTTTTAAAAAGGTTGCATATGGTCAAACTAAGTATAAACACAAATGTTGCATATTCTAATATGACCTAGAAATTCCATAAGCTTAAGAATACTTTAATTAAAAAAATTCACCAATGACCTGATTAAGACTCTATGTAATTGTTCCTAGAAACAAAAAGGCAATTGCTATTCCTCAGCTGTTCTTTTTTCTTTTGTAATGATACCACTTATTTCTTAGTCATTTCCAAAGCACTTACCTGGAAAGTCAATCCAGCAAAGGGAAGAAAAGAGAAATTATGTATCTAAATTTTCTCCCTTTTCAACAAGTCATTTACTGACATTTTAAAATTTTCCCCACATCCCAAAGTAGAAGATATATTGTGTCAGCATGTTGTGTTTAGTTAATATGGATTATAGAAAAATAATCTGTCAACAGCTGGTTCTGTCATTGCTTTCTTACTAAGGATGTTGCTATAGATTACCAAAATGAAAGGAAATTATAGGCAGAAGTTTATATTATTCTGTCTTTGTTTTGGAAACTTTAGCATTCCCCTCCTAGTCTGTTTTATACTTTTCTAAAGTAGTTATGCTTTCTCTAAACCCATCTTCCTGGAGGACCTGTCTAAAGCACTGGTGAAGAAAGATCCGATAAACTTACTCACACTAACAAATGATGGCAAAAGCAGTCTAATGTGTTACCTCTCCCAAGATGGATGCATATGCAAGAAATAAAGTCCAGTAATTAATTTCAATTTGAAGAATTTTAGTTGTATAGGACGATGAAGCATCACAGCTACACATGGTCCTACCAAAATACTACAAATAGGATTTACCTTTCCTAAATATAAGGCAAATATTACATTGTGTTTTCAGCTAAAAGAACATATACCTTCAGGTAATAGATATCTATGATGGAAGAGCAAGTTCATTTTTGTTGATATTTTAGAAATATTTTCAATGAGATAATCACTAGATTTTCATTTAGATATATGCAATGACACAGTTGAAGATTTCAAAGGAGTTTGTGTACCAGATTGACTTTTGACATTGTCACAGTTCCACAGCTGTTCTTATGAACATGTGAGAGCATTTCCCAGAAAACGGTGGAGACTTCTAAATTAAAGGTTCTTCAGTGTGGATCAGGCTATCACCTAACTAACATGTTCAAGGTTTCTACGTCCTTTAGGTGAATGGCAGATCTTGACTGGTAGCCACAAGACAGCTCATGAACATGATTACAAAAAAACAATTTGCCTTAGTCAGATACAGACTTTCAGTAATAGTGTTCTCTTGGCTTAATAAAATCAAGCACCATTTACAATCAGTACTTCACTTTGCTTTTTTTCTATCATACAGCATATTGGTTGTTCTGTTGTTATACTAGACATCTGCATAGGTGTTCATTTGTACTCTCCCACTGTGTAAGTACTCAAATTCTCAAGCTTCTAGCTATAAAATAGTTACACAAAATGTAGTATGAATTTTTGTAAGCCAGTAGTCATCATCATTACTTAATGTAACAGACCTTTATATCCCCAATATAATTTTCTTTTTTTAAAAAGATTTTATTTATTTATTTGACAGAAAGAGAGAGAGAGCAAGCATAAGCAGAGGGAGCAGCAGAAGGAGAGAGAGAAGCAGGCTCTCCACTGAGCAGGGAGCACAATGCGGGGCTTGATCCCAGGGTCCTGGGATCATGACCTGAGCTGAAGGCAGACGCTCAACCGAATGAGCCACCCAAGTGTCCCATATCATTTTATTTCGACTCATATTCGTATGCATTGAAAAAGTCTTCTTTCAATTTAAGTGTTGAACATTATCATCAAAACTGCTCGCTTCAGCAGCACATATACTAAAATTGGAATGATACAGAAAAGATTAGAATGGTCCCTTCACAAGGATAACACACAAGTTCTTGAAGTATTCTATATCTAAAAAAAAAAGTTCACTGAAAAACATGAGCCACATAAGCTAAAAACTAGCCTCGGTCTTGAAAAATCATATAAAGGGTTTATGAAATGTACAGACCATAGGAAATTATTTTCAAATAATGACAGGTCTGATGACAATTTAATCAATAATGATATAATATGTAACTTAGAAATTTTTACTGATGAAAAGTTTGTCATTCTATTATTCTGTTAGTAAACCATCTTGATTGAACATCTTGGGATCTTCAAAAGAACAGAGTAAGATTTAGATTTGTCTTTTAAATTTTTTCAAATATCATTCTCCTCTTAAATTATTCTCATGCTACAGCTAACCACTACATACTTAAAGTTGAACAGAAGTATACTAAGTTGGACTTGGACATAATAAAAAGATTTTTATTATTGATTTAAGGAATGATGAAATACATTTGGAAAAACTATTTAATTATTTCATGAAGCATTACTTATAGACTACCAGTATGAAGCCCATTAAGCTCCTCTCTTTTTTACTTCCTTAATTTTTTTTGTTCTTTCTATCCCTCTTCTACTTAATTTTTCTCTCTTCGGAAGACAGATTGTCAAGACATCAAAGTAAGGGTCTCCTAGGATTGCCTGTACTTCTGAAAGCTCAGTCGTCTCTGCTATATCTTGGACTTCCTTGTGTTTTTTTTGTGTCATCGCGACTGGAGATATGTGATGATAGAAATCTAGTTCAAAAGCCAAAGAATGGTTAAATAAATTGGGTGGCATAGATATTTGAGAAGACAGGTAAGCACTTGATATTACATAGGCTTTTTCATGACAGGAAAACCTTACTTCATCAACTTCACAATTAAACAACAAGATAGCTCTTAATGCACTTCAAAACACATTCCTAACTTGAGAATACAGTGGAAAGGCATTGCCTTTTCTCCAGGGCTATAGGGAAATTGTGCAGGGGGATCTGAATGGAGGAAGGGGTATGGAGTTAGTGGGATTGAACATTATGCAAGCAATGAATGTACCTACTAACAAGGGGAATTTAGAATGATCTTTGATTAAAGGTAGTGCCTTTTTAGATGTATGTCTGATTGTCTACAATGCTTGGAAGAAAAATTTCCTATTGCTCCTTGTGTTTACTATATGGTAATTTTTAGAAGTTACCAATGGAAGATTTTAGAATCCAAACAAGTAGCTTTAAGAAATTAGAGTGGTTTATATGATGTATAAAATCACAGAATAATATCCCACAAAGATTTAGGAATATTATTATTTGTCAGGCTCATAATGTGGCTTATATTGAGTATGGATCATTTTACTATACTATGATAACATATATAATAATTTTATAATTGTGGCTTTGGATTTCAGAGGGGAGGGTAACTATCTCAGGTTTAACTCTTATTTTTGGGAAATGAAGATGAAGTGCATTTGAAGCATCCCTAGGTGTGTTATCTCTGCATGGTTCTAAACAACTGGAAATCCACTTGGGAGAGAGGCCATGACAGAGTGAAGGTGTAATCTCCAATGCCATTGCAACTATTTACTCATATCACTGGGCCTTGTAAGGAGGGTACCAGGATATTTTCAGAGGAGGAAATACTGCCAATATCTGCCTCTGACTTAATAAGGGGTAAACCCTACATGTTGTATGTTTCTAGGATCAGGTAGAGCCTTTTGGGGTTTACCTAAGTTAGATAAATATATCTACATCCATGTCTCTATCTATCTAGCTTAGAGATATAATTACACAGGGGATATTTGTTAACAATCAGGCTAGTATTTACCAGGATTCAGTCTAATTTGGAAGACATCAAGCTTTTTTCCACTCCTATAAACCTCATTTTCAGAACTGGGAAGAGTAATTGCTTCCATTTGTCCACTGATCCTGATCTTCTCAAAGTTCTTCTCAAAGTCTTGGGCACTCTTTCAACTCAAACAAAATTTGATTAGGGAAACTTTTTCAGGTGTTTGGTAGTATTACTATACTAATCCAATTTAGGACCATCCATCCAAAATACAAAGTTTAGAAAGGAATGAGTTAAATCTAATTGTTTTGCTTCTATTCACCCATTTTGGTTTTATTTTGTTATGTTTTGTTTTGTTTTTTGAAAACTAATCTACCTTCAATAAATAACCAATAACTATGTGTCAACTGAATAGAAGAAAAACATACTGGTCAGTGGCCTACCCAACAATATATGCTGTTTGCCACCTAGAGAGTCACATGTACTAAAATGTACTAAAGAGACTGTACGGGATATAACTAAAATGAATCCATTGTAAGATTTCATACCAAGCCCAGGGTGTTCTGGGGCCATTATTTGAACAGCCTTGAGGAGTGGCTGTTGATACAGGTGGCTACAGAAACAACTACTCTCAAAGCATTTGGACAACGAGCTTTAATAAATTTCTTTTTCAGTATTAAATTTTTTTATTCTGTTATGTTAATCACCATACATTACATCATTAGTTTTTTATGTAGTGTTCCATGATTCATTGTTTGCGTATAACACCCAGTGCTCCATTCAGTACGTGCCTTCTTTAATACCCATCACCAGGCTAACCCACCCCCCACCCAGAACCCTCAGTTTGTTTCTCAGAGTCCATTGTCTCTCATGACATATCAGTATTAAATTTAATAAATTTATTTTAGAGACTGGAGACAGCAGTGGGCCACCTGAGATACTTAGAGAAATCATAAGCAACCAGTTAAGTAAGGTAATAGATCTTAAATACGAGATTAAAAATGCCTTGCTGTTATGACCTAAAATATCAAAGATGTTTTGTCAATTGTAGTTAGTTAAAGGGATATTACCATTTCTCAACATTTCATTTATTCTTAATCACTGGCAAAATGTCTGGCCTTTCACTGATAGATTTAGGCAACAAACAAGGGTTTTTTTATACATATTAGCAAGCTACATTTATACTCAGGGACCTATAATATATATGAGATATATCTCTTAAAGCCATTCACTGCAAAGTAGATAATTGTATAAAAACTTATCAGGAATTGGTTTACCCATTGGTAAAATGGAACTAAAAATTTATTTCAAAGGGTTATCTGGAAATTAAGTGAGATAAAAGAGTAAAATGTTTAACATACCTTGCACAAAGCAAGCTTTCAATAGATTTTAGTTATCATTAGTAAATGAGATTTCTCTTTAGTTACTAGTATAGTTTGGAAAATTCAACTATATTTACATAGTAGTCACTTAAATGATACTCATTATTCTGAATAACCTTTTCTTTGTTACAACCTCTAACCAATTTAGCAAAACTATAAAATTCCCCAAATTAATCTGGGAGTAAGTAATAGTTTCCCCTTCTTACTTGTCCAAAATAGTAATGGTAAGGAACCATTCTTCTAAACCCTATTTTACACCAATGCATGTCTGTGAATTTCCCTCTTTGACTATTTCAGAAGCTTCTCTTAAGTCATTATAGCAAGTCCATCCATGCTTCAATTCAGCACAGCAAATATCTAGTGAGTGTTTACTATATTAAAAGCATGAGTAAAATAGGAACCCTGTCATCAGAGTTTATAAACAGTGTATAATTTATATTATAAAGCTGCGCATTTTAGTTAAAGTGAGTCAGCAAACTTTGAAATGCCTGCCTCTATAATGTTATCAGCAACCATTAAGTTTAGATCAAATTTAGTTGTTGCTAACCTTAACAGAAATACAGCCCATCTTTTCAGATACCATGTGTCCTTATTACCATATTTACAGATGAAGGAACTGAAACAATGAGGGTCAAGTGAGTTACTCCATGATTAATGAAGCAAAAATTAGAACTCATTGTCTCCTCATATGTTTAACCAAGAACTCTAGAGATAGTAAATGGTGAACAATTTAAATTAAATGGAAATGTTAAAACTTATTGGAGCAATTTTGAGGCAGGTATTCTAGTTAATAAAGGATGCCCAGAAGCAATTTTAGTTATGTGTAGTACTCGTTATACTCTAAGAATGGTATAGTTTGCTTCAAACAATGATGAAAAAATAGAAATAGTATCCATCAACAGATATATTTTCTTTGTGAATTTACTGACAAAAAAAGGTGCAGGTGGCACCCCAAATAAGAGACTGGCATGGACCAGTATCTTCTCTGTGAAAATGACTAATGTATTACTACACTTCTGCCAAAACTTACATAAAGAGACTGCTGAAAATGATCATATCATTATCAGCTAGTGTTCCCAATTGTTCACTGTTTGTATCACATATGGATCCTCTGAAATGCAGAACTCCTACCTAAAGAAACCCTAATATCGTTATAAAACATGAACTTCTGCATGTTTTTAAAATGTTTTAAGAAAACTGTATTTGTTCTATAATAAACAGACATAGTTCCCCGGTGTCAGTTAAAAAAAAAAAAAAAACAGTGCAAAAAAATAAATGAGATTCAAGTTTCAAAAGTTGTATTTGGAAAGCCAAATTAGAATACAAAGAAAATTTGATATAGGGATATAAGCCAATCAGCTTTGTTCTTTCGTTTCTTCTATATTTTTAGCTAATAGGCATCTACCAAACATCTAGCACTATTTGGTCATATAATGCCACTGATTTCTCTTAATTCGAGGCTTTTTCTAAAAAGATCTATTTTTTTTAATGAGTTTTTTTTTAAGATTTTATTTATTTATTTGACAGAGAGAGACACAGTGAGAAAAAGAACACAAGCAGGGGGAGTGGGAGAGGGAGAAGCAGGCCCCCCCCACGGAGGAGGAATTATTTATTTTAGGGGGGGAGAGAGAAAGAGAGCAGGGAGAGGGGCAGAGGAAGAGAATCTTCAAGTAGACCCCCCACTGAGTGTGGAGCCCAACACAGGGCTCCACGTGGGGATGATCTCACCACCCATGAGATCATGACCTGAGCAAAACCAAGAGTTGATTGCTTAACCAACTGAGCCACACAGGTGCCCCAATTTCTGAAGCTTTAATACAGATTAATTGAATGGGATGGTGCAATGTACCCAATTCTCATAGTGTACTCCATGATATTAAAATGGAAAGAATATGAAAAAAAGAGATTAGTCTATATATGTGTAATACATAACACAGTAAGCACTATTTAGCTTCTCAATGCAAAAGTTAGTTGGTTTTTACATGAATATACATAGCTACATAATCAAACAACAAGGAACTGGATAATGATGCACATCTACACACACACAGACATACAAGACACACACATACATAGACACACAAACTTTTATATTTTCAACTATAAAATAATAGAAATTGAGACATGGAACACCTTTATATGTAAAATATTTCAAGATAAAAATGATAGTTGGATAGAGTAATTTGAAAAGTAGTCTTGGGAATGGAGGAGGTTGAATAGTGAAGCACAGAGGATTTTTAGGGCAAGGAAAATATTTTTTATGATATTGTAATGGGGGATATATGACACCATACATTTGTCAAACCCAAAGGACTTCAAAGCAAAAAGAGTGAAACTTAGCAAATAAAAATTAACAAAAAATTTAGGAAGCCAGAGGATCACAGAATGTGACAAAAAAGATCTAACTATATTACAAAGGTATGAAATAATCTCACTGAAGGAGGTAAAGGAAAAGTGGACCTAAAATAATGGGAAATGAGTGGACTCTGTAATACTAAAAGCAAAAGAAAGTGTGCATAAATACCATAACCTAGCTCATAAAGTTGTTAATGTTAACAATTCTGAAACCACTATATATGTATGCTGGAATTGAATAATTAAGTAAACGGGTGCTGGATGGTAGGAGCCAGGTTTCTTGCTGTTGGAACGGGAAATGATAAACAAGCAAGAAAAGGCTAGAATGATTCAGGTGGTAATGGAATAGAGTTAGAGACATCAATTTGAACTTAATATAGATACAGATGGATATATACATATATATATGGAGATTTTACATATATATATACATATATATATATACATACACACACATAGAGGAGGGTATAGATAGAATGATATAAATAGAGATAGAATATGCATAGGTATGTGTATATACACACAGGTTATACTTTTTTTCCTTTGCTCTGTCAGCTGAAAGGACCTAAAAGTAATGGCATCCCAGTAGCAATGAGTATAACTAGTACCACATCTTGGTTTCTAACACCAGTTTTCAAGGAAAGGGACCAGAGCTGCTTGAAAAAAATGGTTGATTCTAGTACTGGGCAGGAAATATACAAAATGAGGTTTGAGTATATAGTACTGCCAGAGAGGAAGGAAGTGTTAACTAACACGCACACATGTGTACACACACACACACACGCACACAAAATGGCGGGGATATGTCAAAGAGACATAGGAGCCAACTGAAAGAATTCCCAATGGCCAAAATTGGCATAACTTGAACAACAAAATAAATAAAATAGTACTGGATTTTATCCCAAAATCTAAAATAAATATTCATGAATCCATACTGATATATAAATGATTGAATAAAGGGCAATAATAGGCAAATTTCTCATGCAAAAGAATGCCAAATGAATTATGTAGGTATTTCATCCTCACAGAAGTGGAGGATAACTCTCCACTTCTTAAGTTGTGGCTTCTCAATGACTTTCTTCCAAAGAAAACAGAACAAATGGAGAACTTTTAAAAAGTTAACAATTCAATGCAGAAACATGACCAACACTACCTCATCCAAGTGATCAAAGACAACATCAATAATAATAAATCACGTTGACAGATGTAGCCTTGATGAAAATGGCAATTTACATCCGTGGTCTCCCTCCTAAAATCTCATAACCCCAGCTTAATCACAATAAAATCATCAGACAAATCCTATCTAATGACATTCTACAAAATACTTGACCAGCACTCCTCAAAACTCTCAAGGTCACCAAAATCAAGGGAAATAGTAAAAGTCAAGAAGAGTCCAAGAAGATATGACACCTAAATGTAAGGATCCTGAAAAAGAACAAGATACCAGATAAAATGTAAGCCAATCTGAATAAAGTATGGACTTTAGTTAGTACTGATGTATCAATATCAGTTCATTAATTAGGTCAAATACCATACCATTGTAAGATGCTAACTAATAATGAAGTATACTGGGTGTGAGGTATATGGGAACTCTCTGTACTGTCTTTGTAACTTTTTGGTAAATCTAAATCAATTCTAAAATAAAAGTCTGTTTAATGAAAACGTGGTCTTGTGGATGAATTGAATTATGGATGAGCTTTAAAGTGCTGTATTGTTACTGCATAAAATGAATGGAGGGTGCAATTTAATAGATCAGAGCTCAGGAGAAAAGATTTTTATTTGAATATCAACTTGAAACCCCCATTTAGCTAAGCAAGTCAGGGCTCCAATAAGAGTGGGAGCTGTCACAGTGCCATAGAAGCAGATGGCCATGAATGCACACAACTGGGAAACAAAACCCAAGACCAGTTGGAAATAATATAGGATTCCCAGTCCAGGATGTCCAAATTGTGACAGACTTTTTGTTTATTTTTTATTTTAGTAAAATCATTTTATTGAATTAATTTCAAAGGATCTTATAGGTTACAAGCACACCCAATATAGTGATTAGAAAACAGTAAAAACTTCTTACTGGATTGGACTATGGAATTATTTCTGCCTTTATAAGAAAAATAAATACCTGGTTATTTTTAATCACATGCACTCTAGGGTCCTTTTCAGCTCAATCACTTGAAGATTTTAATTTCTAGTATGTAAGACCCTCTATCCATCAAAACATATCACATATTTTAAAAATACTGTTGTGATAAAACTACAATTACCTTAAGGAGAAAGAGCTCACCATTCCAAAATTATAGTAGGGTCCTATCCAGTAGACCTCCCAGTCAACCTCAGTCATCATGTTCTTTGAGTATTAGGCAACTGGTCTGTCTCATTGCTAAGCATATACCTGAGACATATTATACCTACATTCCTGAAGAATTCTAAAATGAGCTTATCATTACCTACATCTTATGGATAACAAAAAAGTCTTATAAATACAACCCCAATTGCATTATATTTATATCTTTTCCCAAAATATCCTTGCAACTGTCCATTCATATTTCCATTTAAATTATATTATTATGACCTATGGCTAAGTATAATATGACTTTGTATGACTAAGTCATATATACAGATGTCTTTAATTTTCATATCTAGAATATCAAATTCTAAGGCAGCTGACTCAGCCATAACAATTATCAGATTTTTTCAAATGCTTTGCAATTTAAAATATATATATATATTTAAAAAAAATAAGCAGCTTTCTGAGGCCCAAGATAAATTGCCACAGGCGCACAAAAATATGTAAAATTTTTGTTACTTTCCTGACAGAACTCTATATATGTTTTCCTCAGAAACACAGCAGGGATACCTTAAATCAGAAAAGTGATACAACACTATGAATTTTCTGAGAAATAACATCGTAGTTAAAAGCATGGGCTCCAGAACCACACTTCTGCTCTGAAGCTCAAATCCTTCAAACACCTGCTGCGTGACACTGAAGAAGTTGTAAATATCTCTTGCTTCATTTTCCTTATCTGCAAATGCTACCTGGTCATAATTTAACAATATGTTGTTTACCAGTAATGCAGGTAGAAACAATTCAATAGGAGCATGGTGCCTAGCATATAGTAAAGTTTTGTTGAAGGAAGGAATAAGTGAATGAATGAATCATTACTAGTAGAAAAAGAATGAATATCCACAATAGGAAATATGAGCAGAACCAGTAGAAATTGTGAGCGCTAAATGGAACTTTAGCAATTGTAGTGGTAGCAGAAATGTATTGTTAGTGTTGCTCAGTATTGGCCCCAATGGAGCTAATACTGTCAACCTTCTTTCTGGAGATGTATCTGAAATGTTAGCCGTGTTGTTTTCTCAACTTATTTCCATTCAAGATGAAATTTTATCAGCTTCACACCTAATATAGGTGGTTCACAGGCTTTCAGTAAATTTAAGGTAATTTATGATTTCATCTTTCTCAAGTAATTTTCAATCAAGTAAAGTTATCCAACAAGACTGGAAGTTGCACATGGAAACATTTTATTTTAAGGTTTCATTAGTATGCATAAATTCACAGCCCCTCCCAATCTCTATCCATTTTTGCAAGTAATTGAAAAAAGTGACTCAACATATGTGGATACCAGTTTTTAGGTTAGCAAATGGGGTATGGCATTTTAAATGTTTTAAATGTGGAACATTAACTGTGTTATAATTTAATTTCTAATAATGAACCTGATTCTCCTTCCGAAATGAAGATAATATCCTGCGGTAAACATGAAAAACAGGAGGGTGTCGTAGAAAGCACATTATAGCATGAGGCAGGACCTCTAGGGGTCTTCTAGTCCCCTTATTCATTACTTATAGGTGATGAATTTTACTTCACTTGGCCTCAGTTTATTCATCTGTAGAACAGGAATGATAATTATGTACCCACACAAAAGCAGCTTAACCAACGCCTTGCATTCACTTACTATCTATTAAGGCTCTACAATGTGCCACATTCAGACTTTTTCCTACTCCTTTGTGAGTTGTACAAGTGCTCACACAGGTGTGAACTGGGCAAGGACCACTGGTGCAATCAATCACAATGGGTGATAAGGGATTATGGCTACTTATTCATGCAGTTTACTTGTACATCTGGTCCTGCTTGGGCTCAATCCCAATGTCCCATTTTCATTTTAGAATGGGTGCTGCTGAGTACATCTGACTTTGGCAGTTCTAACAGAATCTAGTTTATAGTGGGCATTTCCAGACACCTGGTCACTTGTTGTTTGCTCAAAAGTCAAGCATTTCATCTCTACTAAGGCCCAGTCACATGTCAAGAGCTATTTCTCAAAGAGTATATAATATCTGCTACAGATGGCATGGTGTTCCAGATTCCAGGAGCCCTCAGCTGAATTTTCCCATCAGGCCTTGTCATAATCTCTATACTGCTTCTTTTCCCGATACTGACACTGAACACCTTAAAGTCTGCAGGATCATATGACCCAAGTGGCCAGGCTGAAACAATGCAGAGCTATTTTTGGATCCCAGCTCAACTTAAAGCTAGTAGTTCCCATGTCACCACCCACTATTGCACTAAAGCAGTACTCTGAAGAGTAGAACTTGATGTATCCAGAAGCCAAAAATGATCTACCAAGGTACTATGTTTTCTTTCTTGTTGTAGGGGATGCAAGATGCAGCAATTTATCTTTTACTTTGGAAGAGATACACTGACACACTGCTGACCACTGTACCCATGAATTTCACAGAAGTAGCAGATCCCTAAAACTGCCTAGAGTTCATCTCCCACTCTTGGAGATAGGTGTCTTACCAAATTCACCAGCATTCTAGCCACTTCTTGCTCATCCTGTCCAGTCAGAACAATGTCATATTTGTAATGCATCTTTGTGACATTCTGTGTGATTATCATGCATTTCAGATTTCTTTGGACTATATTATGACAGAAGCAGGAAAGTTAACATATCTTAGAGGCAACTGTTTCTGATCTACTTTTCTAAGGGGCATGGAGAGGAATGAATATGCTAAATTACTGGCTGAATACCATGTACTTAAAATCTTAATAATCTGCTTCTGGGGCACCTGGATGGCTCAGTTGTTATGCATCTGCCTTTGGCTGAGGTCATGATCCCAGGGTCCTGGGATCGAGTCCCGCATCAGGCTCCCCGCTCCGTGGGAAGCCTGCTTCTCCCTGTCCCACTCCCCCTGCTTGTGTTCCCTCTCTCGCTGTGTCTTTCTCTGTCAAATAAATAATAAAATCTTAAAAAAAATCTTAATAATAATCTAACAGTGATACCACATCGGCCAGAGCAACCATGCCCAAGACTCCTACTTGGTTAGGTCTGCATTAGTCTATACATACTCTGCAGGATGGGGTTTTTACAATCCCAAACTAATCAGAAAATAAAAAGAAAAATAAGGTAAATATGGCAAAACAAACAGAAACACGATAAAGACTACCTTAAGTACAATGATTAGAACTTTAATAGTGGCACTAATCTCCCTCCAACACGTACTATGATAGCTTTTATTCCATAGATCGAGAACCAAATGTTGGTTTTGTTCCAACTGCCAAGTATATCAATTCCAATTATATACACTTGGTAGCTGGGAATGACCACTCAGTGGGTCCACTGACCCAGTGGCTATACTGTGAACTAGATCTTATCCAGGACTCCCTAAAGACCTGCACTCTAAATGGGGTGTCATAATACTTTATGTTTAAAACCACCATCTGACTCTTTCTTTGGGTCCCCATCATCCCAAAGATGATGATGTTAATGAGCCTACCTCTGTGACTGTCTCCCCAGTGGTCAGTCTGGACTGAGAAGGAAAGTCACCACTGAATTTCTTCATGATCTTGATGTCCCTCTTACTGGTATATTACTGATGGCTTGCGTGAATGGTATTTCCTCTGAGTCCTTCTGTGGAACATAGTCCTCTGGTGGGTCCTCCAGCTTTACATAAGACATCCATTCCAGGATACCCAATTCCCTCAGACCCTTTATTCCTTCTTTCATCATCTTTCAAGGCAACTCAGGATTTCTTTCCACTTTGCTAGATGTTGTACACAACTTTTTCTAGGCTTCTGAGGGTCACTTTGGTAACAAGTTTGGGCTATTCACCTGGGCTTCCTATTAGGATTTTAATCCTCTATCCCAAGAAAGTGCTCCCCAATCAATGAATTCTTCCTATCTAGTTTTACATTCTGGTCCTCTTGACCCCTGTTGTACTCCCCTGGCTCCTGCTGATATATGCTAATGAATTTTTGCAAATCTTTGGTCTTTTCCCTCCTTTATCAGGCCCAGCTGGGTTATGCAGAGATTTAATCCTAGTTAGCACTGTGGCAACCAAGACAGAAGGTGAGACAGCCCCAGAGGAAGGCACCTGTTAGCCTGTGAAGGAAAGACTTCAGCATGATCCAGCATAGGGAAGTTCTAGCCATTACTAGGGAAGGGAGACCACTTCTGCAAGCCCAAAGTCTCTGTGGGTTCTATAGATTCAATATCATCAAAAGACATAAACCATATGATCCATTCCATTTTCACAGTACTAGGTTTTCCCCACCACAGCTCTGACCTTTGCTTAACAGACCTGTACTGGCTAAGTATTCAGATGACATCTTCAAGCTGCTGCTCCGTATTTCTGCTGTTCCACTACAGAAGATAAGGGCCTTCTTTATAAGTTACCATGAAAGCTTGCTGGTTATCATGCTAAGTCATTCATCTGTCATTATCATCTATGCAACTTACCATTAACCAACCCACAGTGTTTTGCTGGCATCGTTTCCACCATATCTTTCAAACACCTGCATTACTGCACTTGCCAGAGCATTCCTTTCCAGGGACATTTTCCCAGATCACCACTGGTGAAACACTTAGCAACTAAGCAGTCATCTTGTGCCAAGACTATTCGTGTCCCATCTGTCCACTAGACTAGCATCTTCTTGACCCACCAGGTTCTAGGTGAGCTAGTTTCAAATCTTCATCCTACCACAGCCAGAGTTTCTCAAACCACTCCCAGAACTGCTTGGGCAAATCCAGGTCCTCCAAAAAGCCAATGACAAGCCAGAATTAGACACACAAGAAATACCAGCTAGTGAACATGAAAAAGGAGCCAGAGGAGTCTGGGAAAGCCATCAGACTTGTGATGCAGATCTGACACTTCTGAAGGAGAATGGGAAAGAAGGAAGTGTGTTTGGAAGAACTTCAGACTGCAGTGGAATTCTAAGGCAGTTCAGCCAGGTGGTGGGAGTCCTGTTGACAAAAGTCCGAGTGTTCCCATGTTTCCCAAGAATGGGCCTCTCTTAGTGTCCCCACCACATTTCTCACTGGCTGAGAACAAGCTGTGCGAGATGCAGCCTCAGGGCAAACACAAGGATGCATTTCAGAGTGTAGCAGCTGAGGCTATGGGTCAGTGATGCTCTGCAGACGGCAATCTAAGAAGTACATTTTCATAGCTACCACAATAGCTAGCATATCCTGGACACATAAAAGATGCCAGTCAACATTCTAAACACATAGTAGGCATTACCTCATTGATTCTTCACAGCAACACTGTAAGACTGTTTTTTTTAACTATTCTGTTTTTATAGATGAGGAAACTGAAGCTAAGTGGCTTGCCCAAGTTCACACAGCTATAAAGCAGTAAAAATGGATTCAAACACAAATCTCTCTGAATGCATGGCTAGATGCCTTTAACCACCTGTTTCCTATCTTCGGAGGGCTTAGAACTGGCCAGGTAAAGATACATGGGAATAGACAAACATAATAAAACATAATTGCTCTTGATGCTGATAATTACAAATTGTCTATAAGAAAGATTGCTTCAGTACATCTGGAGGAAATCAGAGAATGCTTTGGTTTATACCTAAAGGAGGAATAGATATTTGTGCAGAGAACAGAGGATTCCAGGGAAACAGGAAACAATGTTGAAGAGGAAAAAGAATGTAGGCGTATCAGAAGGCTAGTTCTAGCATGGACTTAAATATTTTCAAATTATTTGAAGCACCAGAAGTGTCCCAATTCTTCTCAAAGGGTTGAAAAATGAGGAAGCTGTGTTCAACCCAAGCTCCTAACAGCAGGTAACTTTTTCCACCAGATAAGGTTGAAACAAATACTGCCAATGCCAAAACAGGTAAAGAGGATGTTGATCACAGCAAATAAAATGCAGACAGGGAGCAGTCAATTGAAAAGTGACATCTAGGGACGTCTGGGTGTCTCAGCGGGTTAAGCGTCTGCCTTCAGTTCAGGCCATGTTCCTGGGGTCCTGGGATCGAGCTGGAATGGGGCTCCCTGATCAGCGGGGAGTCTGCTAAACCCTCTCCCTTTGCCCCTCCCCCCTACACTTGTGCTCTCTCTCTCTCTCTCTCTCTCCTCTCAAATAAATAAATAAAATCTTTATTTTAAAAAAAGGTGACCTCCAAATCAGCAGTGACCGCAGCAGCAGCCCACTCTCATTCCTAGAGGTAAAAGTAAAGACACCATTTGGAGAGAACGTGGAAAGGAGGCAAAGTCTTCTGGAGAAGTCAACTGAATGAGAGTTGGTATAAAAGATTGCAGTGTAAGCCCCAAAGACAAATCACTGCCCACAATTTGAAGTGCACCCCTTAGCACTAAAATAAATAATAAATAATAACTTTATTTAAAAATAAATACCTCATTGCCTGAGTAAGGAAGGAGCACCCATGAGAAAAAGATTTGGGCTGAATATAAGATGGAGATTTTCCTCTTATAGAGTCAACCTAACAAGTGTTAAGATTCTGATTTCTAACTACCAGAATCTTAAATGGCTATATCTAGGACATAACCCAGCATTCCCACTTCAATAAATCATTCTTACAAAAATTATAGCATGAATACGTGGAGATGGATATATAAAAAGTCCTATGAGGTACTATTTGCAATAGAAAAAGCTAAAAATAAATATTCATCTATAGGAGACTTATTATACTATGATATATCAAAATGCACCAACCTGGAAGAAGTTATTTGTGTGTTCAATAAATACTTAGTGAGAAATTACAAAGGACGAAGCATTGTGCCAGGAGCTGGGGCCACAGAAGTGAAGACTGATATGGTGGTCTCTGACCTTATGGAGTTTGTAGTCTGGAAAACTAGACAGATAAATACCAAGTATACAATGATGCATGCAAACAAAGAGGAAAATAAGATGTTGTAATAGAGAATAATAGGGAGAAAGGGGGAGAAGGAGAGAGATTGCAATATTTAATTAAATAGATTAATTAAATAGATCTTTTAGAGGTAATATTTAAAGTGAAATCTATGGAATCAATAAGAGAGGCATTGTAAAAACAAAAATTAATTAAAAAGCAGAACAGTGTTCCAGGCAGGGGAAATTAAGGGTAAGAACCTAGGGGAAGATGCAAGAGAGGGGCTACCCCGGAGGGTCTCACATCCAAGTAGATGAGAGGGTATAGGATCCACTTATAAGTGGAGGGATGGACCTTTAACAGCAGGAAAGACACAGCCTGCATTTTAATATAAGAAAATAAATAAGATGGTGACAATGGTCACAGGCATATATCTATTTACTGGTCGGAAAATGAGAGAATTAGTTCTAATCTACTATTTTCTATTTTCCTCCATGAATTTATGTGAGTGGAGAATGGAGAGATACAAGTTAGGTGGAAGGTGAGAAGAAAAATAAGTTATAAAATAATTTTCCCAGAAAACAGGAAAGAGAATCTATTAAAAATATGTAGCAGAAAAAAAAATATGTAGCAGAATTTTCAAGGCAGTGTTGAAAGTCCATAGATAATTGCATACAGTGCAGATATGCATATTAATTACTCTTGCTGTAATTAATATACTTCATTCTCTTTGTTTGGCTTTCCACTTGGCAAAACCTCCAGAATTAACATGTGGAAAAAAAAACTGTGGAAATGACAAATACAAAGCAATTAAAAACATAATGAGATTTAAGCAAGGATATATACGTTATGAGCAACCATGTAAATAGTGCTAAATAGAATTACATTCAAATTATTAAAATAACTAAAGTTGCAAACAAACTATGACTCATTTTAACATTATTTACCAAATGAAATAAACTAAAATGAATCTCGTCTTAAAATAACTTTTTAAAAAAATGTTACCTTTTAAAGTGTCTCAGATTTTTAAAAAAACATATGGGCAGGTAGGAAATTTAAAATAAAAAGCAGAAGCCTTTGTACAGCCTAAACATAGATATGGTAGTGTGCCAGGTTTTAGCTAAAGTTTCTCTATATATAACCTGTAATAGGTCTAGTATTTACTTTTTTAAATGTTTTATTTGTAAAGAACATATAATGTAACTAATTAAATGCCAATTAATGAGGTTTTAATTTTTAATTATTTTTTTAATTTCTAATTTTTAAATAATTTATATACCACTTACCCATTTCTCTTACTCCCTATTCCCCAACTCCGGCAACAACCAATCTGTTCTCTGTATCTATGAGCTTGTTTTTTGTTTGTTTGTTTGTTTGTTTGTTTGAGATTCCACATATAAGAGAGATCATACAGTGTATTTCTTTCTCTGACTTAATTTATTCAGTCATAATGTCCTTGAGGTCCATCCATATTTCACAAATGGCAAGATTTCATTCTTTTATGGCTGAATAATATTCCATTGTGTATGCACACCACACTTTCTTTTTTTCTTTTTTTTTTTTTAATTATTTATTTGACAGAGAGAGACAGCGAGAGCAGGAACACAAGCAGGGGGAGTGGGAGAGGGAGAAGCAGGCTTCCCGAGGAGCAGGGAGCCCGATGTGGGACTCGATCCTGGGACCCCAGGATCATGACCTGAGCCGAAGGCAGACGCTTAACGACTGAGCCACCCAGGCGCCCCACACTTTCTTTATTCATTCATCCATCATTCATCCATCCATTCATCCTTCTTTCCATATCTTAGCTATTGTAAATAATGCTGAAATGAACATGGGAGTGCATATATCTTCTCAAGTTAGTATTTTCGTTTTCTTCAGATAAATACTTAAAAGTAGAAATGTTGAATCATATGGTAGCTCTATTTTCAACTTTTTGAGGAACCTCCATAACTTTTTCCATAGAGGCTACACCAATTTACATTTCCACCAACAGTGCACAAAGTGTTCGCTTTTCTCCATATTCTCACCAACACTTGTTATTTGTCTTCTTGATACTAGCCATTCTGACTGGTATGAGGTGGTATCTTATCGTGGTTTTGGTTTGCATTTCCCTAGTGACTAATGATGGTGAACATCTTTTCATGTGCCTGTTGGCCATCTATATGTCTTCTTTGGAAAATGTCTATTCAGATCTTCTGCCCATTTTTTAATTGACTTGTTTGTTGTTTTGCTATTGAGTTGTAGGAGTTCTTTCTATATTTTGGATATTAGCTTCTTATCATATATATGATTTACAAATGTTTTCTCTCATTCAGTAGGTTGCCTTTTCATTTTGAAGATAGCTTCCTTTGCTGTGCAGCCTTTTAGTATGATACAATCCCACTTACTTATTTTTGCTTTTGGAGCCAGATTCAAAAAATCATCTCCAAGACCTATGTCAAGGAGCTTACTATCTATGTTTTCTTCTTGGAATTTTATGGTTTCAGGTATTTAATTCAAGTCTTTAATTCATTTTCAGTTAATTTTTGTGCATGGTACAAGATAGTGGTTGAGTTTTATTCTTTTGCATGTTGCTATACAATTTTTCCAACATGATTTACTAAAGAGACTGTCCTTTCCCTACTATATATTCTTGGCTTCTTTGTCATTAATTAATTGACCAATAGGTGTGGCTTTATTTCTGGGCTCTCTATTCTGTTCCATTGATCTTTTTGTCTGTTTTTATGCCAATACCATACTGTTTTAATTACTATAGCTTTGTAATATAACTTAATGGTTTAATATTGAAGTCAGGGAATGTGATCCCTCCAGCTTTGTTCTTTTTTCTCAAGATTGCTTTGCTATTCAGGGTGTTTTGTGATTCCATAAAAATTCAGGGTTATTTGTTCCATTTCTTTGAAAAATGCCTTTGGGATTTTGATAGGGATTGCATGGATTCTGTAGATTGTTTTGGAGAGATTTATTCTTCAAATCTATGAGCATGAAATATCTTTCCATTTATTTGTGTCTTTAATTTTTTTTTCATTAATGCCTAGTAGTTTTCAATATATAGTTCTTTCACCTCCTCGGCTGAATATGTTTTTAACTATTTTATTCTTTTTGATGAAACTGTAAATGGGATTGTTTTCTTTGATTCTTATTCTGATAGTTCATTATTAGTGTATAGAAATGCAACACATTTTTGTGTATTGATTTTGTATACTGCAACTTTACTGAATTCATTTATTTATTTTAACAGTTTTTCTACAAAGTCTTTAGGGTTTTCTATATGTAATATCATGTAATCTGCAAATAGTGACAGCTTATTAAAGTGTCAGTCTGAGGAGCAAACATCTAATTTAACACATACATTTAGGAGCCTGCTGGAACACTCTCTGGAGGTAGGGACTGGCAGGAATCATCTTTGTACTTTCACTTTGACACACTCCAGAGCACCAGGGTTTCCAGGAAGGGAGCTTTTACGTGCATCTGGTGCTCTAATTTTTATGGCTGCCACCAAGAGGATGCCTCCTGACTGCCTGGCTCTGGACGCCAGGGATGCTTATGTTTGGTCCCATGGTACTATAATAATTGGTATCATCCAGAAAGGAGCTCATACCCCTATTCAGTGCCGATTTTTGTGGCTGCTGCCAGGGAATACCTCTATATTGTCTGGCGGTTTGACACTCATGGGACTTACAGGACTGCAACCAATGAAGAAATCCTTCAACAGCTACCACCCCTAGGGCACAGCAAGAGACACAGACCCAGGAGCTTGGTCTTTTTGTGAAGGGGGCCTTTTAGCTAATCACCATGACTGAGGTCTGGGGGACAGGCTTCTAATTAAACACACATCTAAAGGCTGACTACAATTATTTCCAGAATCATTGGAGGATAGGTGCTTTCTTCACCCTCTCCCTCTGCTGCACTCCCGAGTTCCAGTGTCTCCTGGAGGGGAGCTTCACACACAGTTGGTACCCTGTTTTTGTTTTTGTTTTTTTTACATCTGTCACCTTGGGTTATGTAGCTGTCACCCAGGGACACTCCCTTGGTTCTGGTGGCCAGGGGGGCTTGCATTCTGGGTCCCATGGGACTGTGACAATCCAAGAAATGGTTCTGGGCTGGCTGCAACCCCAAGGGCAGTGTGCAAACAACAGATTGAGGCACACCCCTACCAGTCTTTTTGTGAAGGAGGTCTCTTGGCTTGTCCTGGAGCTTTAGCGTGAAGGGCAGATTTCAAGTTTGACAAACATCTAGTAGGCTATGGATTTGCTCTCAAGGACCACAGGTTGTAGATGGCAGCTTGGCACTGTCCCTCTGCCTTCTTCCACCTCACTAATACCTTCCAGGAAAGGGCTATACACTCATCTTGAACCCTAATTTTTGTGACTGCTGCCCAGGGAACACCATCAGACTGCCTGGCCAGTGGGACTTAACACTTGCAGTCCCAGAGGACTGTTTATATTTGCTTTTAAAGCTGCTGCCTGAGGATCTGACTTCCAAATAAACTGAATTTAAGTGCTGAGATTCTCTCCTTAAGAATACTGACAGGCCTTGACACATTCTAAACTACTGGGAGTTATCAAAATATAATACGCTGCTTAAATAAGCACAAAAACTTTGAGAGATGACAAAGAGCTGGGACTGGGTTGAATGACAAGGTTCATTTCCTACATGAGGCCCCTCCTTCAAGATTGGGAAAGGTGGTTGTCTCATCTACCATACAGAAACTACCACAGAGAGCCAAGCAAAATGAATAAACAGAGGAATATGTTCCAAATGAATGAACAAGATAAAACCTCAGAAAAAACATTCATGAAATGGAGATAAGTAATTTACCTGATAAAGAGTTTAAAATAAAGGTCGTAAGGATGCTTAACAAACTAGGGAGAAGAATGGATGACCAGTGGGAAGTTCAACCTAGAGATGGAAAATATAAGAAAGTACCAAATAATTCATAGAGCTAAAGAATCAATAACTGAACTGAAAAATATACTAGATGGGTTCAACAGCAAATTAGATGAAGCAAAAGAAAAGATCAGTCAACTCTAAGGCAAGGCAGTGGAACTTGCCCAATCAGAACAGCAAAAAGAAAAAAGAACGGAAAAGGTGAAGATAGCTTAAAGGCTTATAGACAACATCAAATGGACTGACACTCATTTTATAGGGTTCCCATAAGAATAAGAGAGAGAGGGGCGCCTGGGTGGCTCAGTTGGTTAAGCGACTGCCTTCGGCTCAGGTCATGATCCTGGAGTCCCTGGATCAAGTCCCGCATCGGGCTCCCTGCTCGGCAGGGAGTCTGCTTCTCCCTCTCCCACTCCCCCTGCTTGTGTTCCCTCTCTCGCTGTGTCTTTCTCTGTCAAATAAATAAATAAATAAATCTTTAAAAAAAAATTAAATAAAAAAAATAAAAAATAAAAAATAAATAAATAAATAAATAAATAAATAAAAAGAATAAGAGAGAGAGAACGAGGCAGAAATCTTGTTTGAAGAAATAATGGCCGCAAACTTCCCTAACCTGAGGAAGGAAACAGTTCCAGGAAGCCCAGAGAGTTCCAAACAAAATGAACCCAAAGAGAGCCACAAGAAGACACATTTCAATTAAAATGTCAAAAGTTAAAGACAAGGAGAGAAATATTAAAAGCAGTACGAGAAAAACAAATTATTATTTACAGAGAAATCCCTATAAGAATATCAGATTCTTTAGCAGAGACTTTGTAGGCCAGAAGGGAGTACACGATATATTCAAAGTGCTGAAAGGAAAAAACTTAAAACCAAGAATATTTAACCTGGCAAAGTCATCATTCAAAACTGAAGAAGAGAAAAAGAATTTGCCAAACAAGCAAAAGCTAACGGAAGTCATCGCCACTAAACTGGTCTTACAAGAACCGTTAAAGGGACTTCATTAAGCTGAGAAGAAAGGGTGCTAATTGGTAACAAAAAACATATCAAAGAATAAATCTTATTAGAAAGCTAAATAAATAGTAAAGGTAGTAGATAAATAGTAAAGGTAGTAAATGTAGTAAAACTAGTATGAAAGTTAAAAGATAAAAGTAGTTAAAGTAACTATGATTAAAATAATTAGCTAAGGGATATACAAGTAAAATGAGATATCAAAATCATAATATATGCAGGAGGAAGTAAAAATATTGAGCTTTACAATGGGAACAAAATTAAGATGTCATCAACTTAAAATAGACTGTTACAGATATAAGTTGTTATAAGCAAACCTCACAGTAAATACAAAGCAAAAATCTATAGTAAATATGCAAAAGATAAAAAGAAAGGAAGTATACCACTAAAGAAAGTCATCAAATCACAAAGGAAGAGACCAAGAGAGGGAAGAAACAGAGAGGAATTAAATAAACAGCCAATAAATAATAAAATGACAACAATTATATACCTATCAATAATTACTTTAATGTAAATGGACTAAATTCACTAATCATTTTGTGATGTAAGCATTCATTAAAAATTCATTTATTCAGTGCCTCAGTATAAAAAAAAAAAAATGTAGGGCGGCTGGGTGGCTCAGTTGGTTAAGCGACTGCCTTCGGCTCAGGTCATGATCCTGGAGTCCCAGGATCGAGTCCCGCATTGGGCTCCCTGCTCGGCAGGGAGTCTGCTTCGCCCTCTGACCCTCCTCCCTCTCATGCTCTCTGTCTCTCATTCTCTCTCTCTCAAATAAATAAATAAAATCTATAAATAAATAAATAAATAAATAAATAAATAAAATGTAATGTCAAATGTTTTGGAGAACTCAGAGGTGAGCTACATAGAAGTACTTCCCTCTGATCATAAGGAAATATCTATTCTCAGAAAATGCTCTTTTCAGATTTTATCACACCACCCTTCCAAATTACTTGTCTTAGATTACGGCTCCTGCTCCTATCTTTCCAGTTTCTCTTGCTTGGTTCTGTATTTTGGAATAAGGTAATTGAAGATTTCTTTTACTAATCCATTGAACACTCCTCTCTGGTGTACTAGTGAGACTCGGCCACCTATACTCTCTACTTGCATTATCCTTCATCCCCACACACATGGAGTACAGAGGACCCCAACAGTTAGGGACCCTTGTCAGTGTGGCTGGTCAGTCTAAGGCGAAAAGAAATGAGAGTGAAAGAAGTAGTCTGAGTTAATTACATCAAATGAGGAATTCCTTGCTTTTTACTCTCTGATTCCTATACCTCTAAAATACATAAAAAGATAACAAAAGTACAATTTTCAGAAACTGATCTACCAGAGACCAAATGGAAATGTATACACTAAATAGAACATGCTAACAAATCTAATTGAGAAATCATTTTTGTAATGATTGGAATTAATCATTACTTCCCTCCTGACCCCTCACCTTGAGTGATGGCTGTATCAAGTATGTAATATACTTGCTTAAAAAAAAAAAAGACTCACCTGTCATAAAAACTAAAAATGTGGAATTAGTGCAGCGTCTGGCAGATATTTATTAATCATGCCAACTAAAACAGATGGAAGTCAATCTTTAAAATCTGGGTTTGTTTTTTTTTTATGGCCTGGAATGACAATGGACAAGAGGTCAAATATTACACTAAAAGTGGTAATTGTCCTTTATTCAAGAAGAATAAAATGGGTATCTTCAAACTTTGTTTGAATAGTTGTCCTCTCTCCAAAAGAGTTCAGATTAGTTTACATACCTTTTAATTTACACGACAGAGTATCATTTGAAAAGTTGGTCATGATATCTTTCATCTTAGAAAAATAACAAGGATAGAAGAAGGTAAGGAATACTATTCTACCTTATAACTATACTATTCTACCTTAGACCCCAATGCCCTATCTACAGATCGAAGGACTACAGAGTAAACACGAAGCTACTTTGAATATCAGAGAAGTATATACATGTTATGCACAGACACATACAAACACACATATAGGGTTTATTTATATGATTATAGCATCATGCTCATAAATCTTAATCCACTGCAATAATTTAGACTTCAAAATCTTCAATGCCATTGCTGACCCTTGGCTTCCATTCCTGGTTGCTCAGTCTCTGACTCAGACCCCCTCATTCCCTGGAACATCCAAATGTCATTGCAATTCATCTACCAACTTTGCATTCTTTAATCACATGGTTTGTTGTCATTTATGAGTTCAAACAGGTTTTGTTTTAATGTGTAATGATCTCATATCCTCCTGACCTACCAAAATATAGTAAAATGTATGTTTTTGCCATGAAAGTGATATAAAAAAAAATAATTGCCAGTCACTTTCAGGATTGTTCAACCAGGGTTAGACTAGTTAGTTTGGGCAATCTGAAAACCCTAAATTTGCTAAATTTTCTTAATGGAATCTCTAACAGTAGGGACTATCAGACAACTTTTGCAAAATTATGCATAGAAAAACTTCATAGATTAATGAAATTCTCTTGGTTGGATGATCCTCACTTATTTGGTAAAATTTTCCACTTGATGCTTGAAAATGTTCTCAGGGCTTTATTTCTAGTTAATAAATTCAGTATTTATTTTACATCTACCATTTGCAGAGCATTGTGTTAGGTACTTTCAGGTACTGTTTCAGGAACAAAGAAAACAGAGGCCCTACCCCTAAGTAGCTTGTCAATTAAATTGGAAAGCAAGATAGAAATGTGTGGGGAGGTTTCTAAAATAAACACAAGAGGAAATTTTGTGAGATGGTTTGTAACTTTTCTTCCCTCCTCATCTCCCATCTTTATTTTTATTAGCTAATTTACATGAGGGCTTTTAGTAGTTTTGTCTAAGAAGAAAGAAGGGCTAGTAAGAGAAGGATAGTGCTTTGTGCACAAACTCATGGGAGAGGAAAGAGAAAAATACAACATCAATTACTGGAAGGAACCATTTTTGAGCTCTGGTTAGAACTGATGTTAGAGACAGGAAAACTTCAGATGATTTTCCTAGCAAGATTCTATGAGACCTAGAGCATAAAGTCATGTAGTTTCATGGGGAAGAAGGGAGAATGGGATGCAAGTAATTAAATTCAGTGTGAAGTTGGAGAACAAGCTCATTTTTACCTTTCTGTTATTTCCTAGAGATCTGCACAGTTTTGACTCACTAAGAGGTCAAAGAATCCATCAGTAGAAATCCCCATGCTTAACAGAACATCAGGAACAAGTACAATACCCACTCAGGGGCCTTCTCGAAGTAGTGGTGGCCATTTTGATGCACCACTCTCAAATGATGAGTGCAGAAGAATGGGAGCAGCCTTCTTCCCAACTATATTACAATGGCCCCTGGGGCCCCGGAAATAACAGAGATGCGAAGAAGTGGTGCCTAAGTCCTGCAGTATGTAAGATTGAGCTAATGAATTATTAAAATCCACAGATGAAGCCCTGAGAACAATTTAGGATAGAATATAATTAAATACAAAATTGTGTGGTAGGAACCCCATTTGTCATAGAATTTCATAGATGGTTGATGGCTGAAAGAGTAAGTAAAGTCTTTATCAAAGTGTTGAGAATAATATGGGACATTGAAGGACTTGTGGGTCTTATGAACTATATCATAATTCATATGTTGAAATCTAACCCTCAATTTGATGGTATTAGGAGGTGGGGCCATTGGAAGATAATTAGATCTTGAGGGTATAACCCTCATAAATGGGATTAGTGTCCTTACAAGAAGGGGACAGAGAGCTAACTCTCTTTCTGCCATGTGAGGATACAACTAAAAATTGGCAGTCTACAGCCCAAAAGAGATGTTTCACCAGAACCCGATCATACTGTCACCCTGTCTCAGGCTCTCAGCCTCTAGAACTTTGAGAAAAAAATATCTGTTGTTTAAACTAAAAAGGAAGGAAGGAAGGAAGGAAGGGAGGGAAGGAGGGAAGGAGGGAGGAAGGAGGGAAGGAGGGAGGAAGGAAGGATAAGAAAGAAAGGCAGTCA
>NC_058411.1:65785904-65860325 GCF_002201575.2 Neomonachus schauinslandi | reverse complement strand
TTCAGTGGTATGATGGGAGCTAAAACTAGATCCAAAGTGTTGTAAAATACTGGATATCAATAAAATGGAGATGGTGAACATTGATCATTCAGTGTAAAAGTCTGCCAATTAAAGATTTTAGATGGTAAAGGAAAATATTTCAAATGAAAATATTTGCTTTTTCTTATGTTTTAAAAAGGTTCCTTTTTTTTTTTTTGAAGTATATTTGAGGGCAGAAAACATGAAACCAAAGAGTAAGAGATGGAACATGATGGAACTGCTAAGTGTGGGGGCAAATATATTGGAATCTATCCCTGCTTTCTGCATTTCCATGTAACAATGCCCCTCTGCTGAGACATGCCACTGATGTTACCCCTTTTTAAACAGAAACCCAGGCTCAGAATGCCTCCACTGCCCCATCAATTTACCAGTGAAGTTTCTCTTGCCTGAGCTGAAGATCATTAACTTATTCATATTTGAAAATATAAATTGACTTTTAGTTACTACTAAGTTAACATGCTATTTTTTTTCAATTGTATGTGTATTTTTTAAAGACTGACTGATTTGACAGAGAGAGAGAGGGAGAGAGTAAGGCACATGGCAGGGCAAGCAGGAGAGGGAGAAGCAGACTCCCTGATGATCAGGGAGCCCATGAGGGGCTCTATCCATGACCTGAGCCAAAGGCAGAGGCTGAACCAAAACCCAGGTGCCCCCAACTCTATGTGTATTTTTAAGAGAGAAAGAAAAGTCTTAGTCTGAAGAAACAATTCTCTAATGGGAATTTTAAGCCCTGAAACAATCAGGCAGGCCAATAAGAAGAAATTATATTGGATTAGAAGGCAGAGGACAGGGGCGCGTGGGTGGCTCAGTCGTTAAGCGTCTGCCTTCAGCTCAGGTCATGATCCCAGGGTCCTGGGATCGAGCCCCGCATTGGGCTCCCTGTTTGGCGGGAAGCCTGCTTCTCCCTCTCCCACTCCCCCTGCTTGTGCTCTCTCTCTCTCGCTGTGTCTCTGTCAAATAAATAAATAAAATCTTTAAAAAAAAAAAAGAAGGCAGAGGACAAACTGAGGGTTGCTGGAGGGGAGGTGGGTAGGGGGGATGGGGTAACTGGGTGATGGGCTTTAAGGAGGGCACTTGAAGTAATGAGCACTGGACATTGTATATAACTGATAAATCACTAAATTCCACTGAAACTAATAATACAGTGTATGATAATTAAATTGAATTTAAATAAAATTTTTTAAAAAAAGAAGGCAGGGGAGAGAAAGGACTTCCCCAAACTATTCATAACACATGAGGTGAGCAATTTTTTATTTCATGAAACTCAGAGATCTCATCTATTTCACCTCTTAAAATCACCTACTTTTATGTCCTCTATTTTCTATCTAGTTATCATGTAATTCCTGATATATTCAGGAATTTGGTAGCCACAAATTAAAGAACATGCAGTATTAGAAGTCAACCTAAATATCTGCTCAGTTAGAAGATATAGCATTTATAAATTAAAATTGTTATTTTTAAGTTAAAATATATAAAATATATTATCTCCTCTTACATAAGAAAGGAATTCTAATCTTTGCCACATTTCTTGTAATGTTTAATATGGAAGAAGACAGAAGAAGAAAGATAATGGTGGTTGATCTGGTTTTTTTATTTTTTTGTATCTTGTGTGCTTTTCAATGCCTTGAACTTCCTTTGACTTGACAGAATACATAAGTGAGATTTTTATATAAAAATCGGAGTGAAGTTTGATAACTGAAATAGTCCTGGTTAAATAAAATTAGTATCTGCTTTGATATATCAGACAATACTAGAAAACAATGTATTTTGAATTCTTACATATTTTATTAGTCAAATATTTATTTTCAAATAACAGTAAGGTTTTTGGAATTCAAAATAATTTAGTTTATGCAAACTTTTCCACTAGTGGTTTTTATTTTGTGTTTTATCTCAGTTTTTTATTCCACTGCCTTGATTTTTTTAAGTTGTTCTTTGTGACAATATCTGGCCATGATTATACACATGAAAAGTTTGTCACAGCTTTTCCTCAATCCTAACTCTGCCCCTCAAATAAAACACAAGGGGAAAAAAACTGCTCAATTGGTTTTCTGGGCTCTCACAACACCACATATATGGTGTTAATCCCTTAAACTCAGCAAACTGTTGATGTATAAAAAACAATATTCTCCAAGTGCAGAGGGTCAAGTAGTGCAAAGATACTTAAAATGATACAGAAGGCCCATGTCTCTACTACAAAAAGAATTACTGAACTGCTGTTTGCAATGCTCTGTTTTTGTATGTAACTTTTCTTGGCAACAGATGCAGTATTTATAGTAAAGTCTATCACCGTTTATTAATGTTATACATTAGAGTTATTTGCTACTCTAAAAATGATATGCTAAAATATGCCGAAGCATTTTCAAATAAAACAAGAAAAATGAACTGACAATTTATTAATTGCATTTCATTGTTTCATAATAGAACATGATAAACCTTGAATAAAACAACATAAATATATCAATTCCATTTAGCATAATTGTTCTAACCATTTATAATGAAGTCCCCAGAGAGTTCTTTTCTACTCATTTTCCCTAAAGTTGCAAGAGATTTTTTTCCCTTTCTTTATTTCCTTCTGTCATTGTTTAAAACAGTTGCTTTCCAGTAATTCACAGGCAAGCATAAGAATACAGCAGTAACCTGAATGTGCATGTGTCCAGAGAATTGATAAACAACTTGCTGATTGGAATATTTCATCTCAATGTGATTTGGGAAATCTTGTTGCAGATATAGTGCATCTTGCATGTTGTTTATTGCAAGACAAAATGGATCAAAGGACCAGTCTTAAAGCTCTAATAACAGATACTAAAATAGGTGCATTATTAAATGTATACCAGTGACTCAGTTTACCATAAAAAGAAATTCTACCATATGTTTTAGATACCATGTTTTTCAGGATTGCATAATAAACCTGCTTCAGCTTTGAGGAACTGGTATATGTAGGAACACCAAGCAACTCAATAGCTGAGTTAGATATAGGGTCAACGGTCATGGTCTCTATGTTAAAGACACATTGGAGGAAGAGATGGACATTTACATGAAAATTTATCGGTTAAAGGCCATAAATTCTTGGCATGCATGTTTGTGTTCCTGATAGCTCTGAAAACATTAAATAAGTACACCTTCCTCCTTCATGTGTGGGACTAGTCTCTATTTTAATACCAAGAAGAAAAGAGCAGAAACAGGGTTGACAGAAGAGCAAGAGAACAAGTAGACTCAACTGTGTATGAATATTCAGCATCCAAGAAAGTCAGTAACTCATATCAGCAGAGAGAAGATGGATAGCCACATGGAAAACAATAAAAATGAACCAGTTTTTTACATTATACATTTGGATAGGTTCTAAAAGGATCAGAGAGTTGTCACATTAAATAAATACAGCAAAACTAGTACTAGAAGAAACATAAATTAAGTGCTCTATAATTTGTGTTTGGGGAAATCTTTCTTAACTATAATTAAGAAGGAAAAAAGGGAAAATGGCTCAACCTATTAAATTTTAAGAATTTTTCACACAGAAAGGTCACCTGGGTGGCTCAGTCAGTTAAGCATCCTATTCTTGATCTCTGCTCAGGTCTTTATCTCAGGGTTGTGAGTTCAAGTCCCGTGTTGGGCTCCATGCTGGGTATAGAGCTTACTTAAAAAAATAAAAATCTTTCACAAGGGAAAAACACTATAAGCAAAGTAAAAAGACAAGCTGAGGGGAAAAAAAATTGCAATCATATCACAGGCAAAGGAGTAATGTACTTAATATATTATTAACTTCTAATAATAGCAAAGAAAAACACCAAAATTCTAAATGATCTGTGACTTTCAACAATGTTCCATCTTTCTTATAATAGCAAGACCATTTCTCACCTATCAGAATGGATAAAATACAAAAATTTGACAATATAACCTATAGATGAAGCTGTTAGGAAATGCATTCTAATACATTGCAGCTGGAATGCAAAATATCATAACCCATAAGGAGACGAATTGGCAATATCTAACAAAATTTCATATATTTACCCTTTACCTAGCAATCCCACTTCTAGGAAACTATTCCAAAATATACTGGTAAAATACACAAAAGATGGTTTACTACAGCACTCTTTGCAATAGCAAGAAGCTTGAAACAAAGAAAAGTTCCATCAGATTGGGAATTAGTCATGTATATCAACACAAGAGAGTACTGTGCAGCTCTAAAAAGTAATGAGGAATATCCTTCTATATTACTATGGTGTAATCTCCAAGAAAGGTGAAAAATATCAAGGTGGAAAACTGCATGTGCAGTATGCTACTGTTTATTTAAGGAAATGAATATATATATAATATATATTGTAAAATTTATATAATATAGCAATAAACAATTTATATTATAAAATTTACATTGTAATATCATAGTAATATAAAATTTGTATAAAATAAAAATTTATACCATAAAAACAACAATAAAGTTAAGTATATGAAGGTGTCCCTAGAAGGAAAGAGAATAGAAAGGACAGGGATTAAAAACTGAACATTTCTGAATATGCCTTGTTTTGTAAATTTCAAATTTGACTTTGAATCCACCTAAATATTTTAAATAATTTTAAAGCAAAATCAGTTTCAAAAAAGCATTTCCTAATTCCTGAAGTCCTGAAAGTAAAATTCATGTATCAAATTATAGCACATTCTTCCCCTCCTGGGAAAGAATGAAGGGGGGGAAATCGGAGGGGGAGATGAACCATGAGAGACTATGGACTCTGAGAAACAAACTGAGGGTTTTAGAGGGGAGGATGGTGGGGGGATGGGTTAGCTTGGTGATGGGTATTAAAGAGGGCACGTACTGAATGGAGCACTGGGTGTTATATGCAAACAATGAATCATGGAACACTACATCAAAAACTAATGATGTAATGTATGGTGATTAACATAATAAAAAAATCATTTTAATTTTGATCAAAAGCATTTACTCAATGGCTATGGGCAAATAAAAAATATACATAAATATATGTCTTAAAAAAAAAAAATTATAGCACAGCCGCACAAGGAAGAACTACTCCAAGTAACTTGTAATTTTACCAAACGTTCCTAGTGGGATTTACTCTAAAGGCAACATAAACAGCAAAAAAAATATAATTAATTTGTTTTTAGTTAGTGACTGTCAATATCATTATACTGCAACAGCTATGTATATATAGTGAAATAAAGCAAATGGGTAACTATATTGGTGTTTTGGAGAAACTAAGATTTAAACATAGAGGAAACAAAATGCAATTATAAGATCAATAAGGTTAAGTAATATCCCCACAGTCTTGACTATGAATTGTGATTATACTTATGATTATATATGTACAGGGATATATGTATTTCTGCCTACTGAAAGGTCTTAAAATAGTGACCAATACAGTGACAATGTGCACGCTTAACCCCTGGTCTTTAATTGCAAGATGTAGAGAAATAGCTAGTTCCAGGTATCAGTCAAGAGATATACACATTATGAACCTAGATCATTTTACATACTGAAAGGCAAGTTACTATCAAAGTCTATCAGGGTTAGCTGTGATGGACTCAAGCGCTAATATAAAAAAAGGCTACTAATATAAAAAAAAGGCTACTACTGGCCAAAGACTGGACAATTTGAGCATCAGTAAGGATAATGATTGACATGAATTGAAACATATGACATATGTTTAAATCTATCACTTTTTAAAGATTCCTAATAGAAAGCAAAAACAATTAAGAAAATCTTATTGGTCTCCTTCAGAGGATATTAAGGAACTGACTCATTTTTCACAACTGGTAAATAAAGGAAAAGATCAAGCAGGTATATCACCTTTCCCAACCAACTATAATTCAGGATTACTAACTAGATGGTGAGGGTACTGTATGTTTATACAGTCATTCCAGTTAATAAATGAAGAAAAAAATGATAAAATAAAAATATCACAATCACATCCTAATATGAATCTGAGCAATGATCATCAATTGCTATAACATCAAAAAAGTTAACTAGATACTATGTGCCTCCTCATGGAGGTACCCAAAACTACCTATAAAGTATTCTTGCCAAAAACAAACAAACCTCTCCCCCCCTTCCCCCACCCCGAACCTAATGTGCACAAATTTCTTGCCCCCTGTTCTCATCTGTGTTTTCTCCCATCATCTGTGGAAATCAACAACCCTGAGTCACTAACCTGAGGGGCAGGGTGGATCCTTTCCCTTTTGTGATGAATTTTCATTCTTTCCTTTGATTTTTTTTTCCCTAAACATCATTTCTCTTCCCTGTTCCCTTCCTTCTGTTGCCAGGAGTACCAGCCATGCCAACTTTACTTTCAAAGCCCAGGAGAAGAGGAATTGGAAGTTAATGACAATGGGAACTAGACACACCCACCTTTGTTTATGGAATGTGAGGAACAGGAGCTGGAGCCAAGGCAAGGTCAGCAATGCAGCTGAGGACTCTGGTGGAAGATTATCTGATGTTGGATAAAACAAATACAGTTTCTAGTAGCACACATTCAGTCTCAGGTCCAGTGCCCACATTACCCATACTTCTGAGCACCTATCTCCATACACCCTTTGTGACATTCAGGAAGACAAGGAACAATGCCAGGAAGATTCTTTACACACTAATTGTTAACAATGACTATAATATCCTGAAGGGTAGGAATTATGTCCTCTTGGATTTTGTGGCACACGTACCACATCACCTAGTACATTGCTGTGTATACGATAAACATTCAGCAACTAATTAGTGGACATAAGACAATGTAACAGAATAAACTGATACTTATAAATGATTTTTAAAAAGTGTGTCATCATAGGCTACTGAAGCTCTCCACGTTCACTGAAGATATACTTGTTAAGTTGCAACATTAAAATTTTGTTTAAAAATCTAGAGACTAAAGAAAAAGGCTGAGAATTAATGAGGTAAACACACCACTTAAGAAGTTAGAAAAAGAACCTCAAAATAAATCCAAAGATAGTTGAAGAGAGGGGATCATGAAGATGAAAACAAAATCCCCAAAATAGAGACACTAAGGTACATTAGAATAGCAGCAAACCTGGCATATTTGAGCTCCAGAATAAATCTTTTCTTTTAACAACACCTCCTCTCTATGCTAAAAATAACTGTAATAATCATGAAATGAAATAACTAATAATGGTCATAAAAGACACACAGAAAATGAATATTTTATTTTATTGAACTTATATACAATCATGCCAGTAGAAATATTTTTTTTTTAAAAATGAAGGAGAGAAAAAGGAGAAAAATAATGCAATAATGTTTCTAAATTATATTACTATATTTTATCTTGAAAAAGAAAAGAAAAACTTGTATCTCTATAATCTGTTACAGTAATGAATAACATTATAATTAATAGCAAAGGGCAATTAAAAATTAATAAAGAATAAATTTCTGTTTTAGAGGTATTTTTCAAATGCCATACAATATTTCATGTTTGAATTAAAATTTTTCACCCAACAAAAGAAGTATTATACCTAGTAGGTCCCACTCTACTTCATTGTTTAAATTTTTACATGATATAAAAACTAGAAGGACAGAAATGAAGTAACTAGATTTTATTTCTTATCATTATTTATTTATAATCTACTGCATAAGAACATGTACAATCATAGCAACTGGAGACAAAAACTGTCTAAAAGAAGATGTAACAAATCCAAACCATTATGCATTTACTCTCTAAATGAATGCAAATAACTGAGTCTGAGTAAGTCACAGGCAAACTCTATAACTAGGAGTTCTCGCATTAGCTTCTAGAATGATGTTTAATAATGCAAATAAGAAGGACACGGTACTTTGAAATTTACATATATGTTTTCAAAACTCGTAGCAACCACATCAATTATTTAGCTCTTAGGCCAATAAAAGAGTTTTTAATCACTGATACTGTTTAGAATTACCAGTACATAATGAGAATAAAAAGCTTGTCAACTTTTAGTCAGTTTTACCATTGTTTTCAAATTTTCTACAGACAACACACCTCCTAATTGCCTGTGCCCAGGAAAGACGACTCTCACCACCCTCCCATCATGTGCCACTGCTGCAAAGATAATACTTGAAAAGCCTAGTAAATTGGACAAATGTAAAAATTCTGCAGAGGAGGCACAAATAAATAATACCAGGAATAAAAAAAAAAGAGATATAACTTTAAATAGCATAGCCACTAAAAAGGTAAGAAGAATACTCTGAACAACAGTATGACAATAAATTGGAAAGTTTTAGATGAAATGAAAATATTCCAGGAAAATGTAATTTATAAAAAGCAACTAAGAAAGAACATTTTAATAGTCAGTTAAGCTGAATGTTTATTTTAGTTCACAGAAAAACACTAATCACCCAGGGTTCACGGTAATTTATGCCAAACATTCAAGGATGGGCATCCCAATCTTAAGTTAACTTTTTCAGAAAATACAAGTGGAGGACAAACCTTCCACTCATTCCATGAGATCAGCATATCCTTGATACCAGAACTAGACAAGGACAGGAAGAGGAACCTAACTGACCTGGGGAAAGAAAATACCCGACTACAGTCCACTCAGCAATCCTGTCCCAAATAAGAGAGGAGAAAAATGGGCCAAAGACCTTAACAGACATCTCACCAAAAAAAGATACAGAGGTAGCAAAAGAGCATATGAAAAGATGCTTCACATCATATATCATCAGGGAAATGCAAATTAAAACAACGATGAGATACCACTACATACCTATTAGAATGGCCAAAATCCAGAACAAAATCCAGAATGCTGTCAAGGACATAGAATAAGAGGACCTCTCATTTATTGCTGGTGGGTGGAAATGCAAAATACAACAGACACTTTAGAGGACAGTTTGGCAGTTTCTTTTCTTTTCTTTTTTCTAAGGTTTTAATTATTTATTTATTTGAGAGAAAGAGCAAGAGCATGAGCAGGGGGAGAGGCAGATAGAGAAGGAGGCAGACTTCCCTGCTAAGCAGGGAGCCTAATGCAGAGCTGGATCCCAGGACTCTGAGAACATGACCTGAGCCAAAGGCAGATGCTTAACTGACTGAGCCACCCAGTTTGGCAGTTTCTTACAAAACAAGAAGTACTCTTACCATACCATATTGCAAGCATACTCCTTGGTATTTATCCGAAAGAGTTGAAAACTTACATCCATATAAAAACCTGCACATCAATGTTTATAGGAACTTTATTCAAAATTGTCAAAAATTGGAAGCAACCAAGATGTCCTCAGTAGGTGGGTAAGTTAACTGTGGTATATCTAGACAATGGAATATTATTAAGTGTTCAAAAGAAATGATCTTTCAAGACATGGAAAGACATGGAGAAAAAAATGAATGTGTCTTACTAAGTGAAAGAAGCCAATGTGAAAAGGCTAATGCTGTATGATTCAACTACATGACATTCTAGAAAATTCAAAACTATGGAGACAGTAAAAAGATCAGTAGTTGCTAGAGACTGGGCAAAGGGAGGGAGAAATAGGTGAACCCAGAGAATGTTTAGGGCAGTGAAATCACTCTGTATGAAACTATAATGGTGAATACATGTCATTATATATTTGTCCAAACTATAAATTGTACAACATCAACAGTAAACCATAATGTAAACTGTGATTTTTGGTTGATGATTTGTCAATGTGAATTCATCAGTGGTAACAATGTATGACACTGGTGGGGGATGTTGATAATGGGGTAAGTTATGATTACGTAAGGGCAGATGATATACATGTTACCTCTGTACATTCCTCTTAATTTGCTCTGGATCTAAACTACTCTAAAAAATAAGGCTTTCAAATTTTTAATTAAAAAAATATTTTTTTTAAATTTAGATACAAGTCAAAAACACATCTATCACCATACTAATAGATCTTGGGTATAGTAATCAGATAAGAAAATAAAACTAAATGCCTAAGAATTAGAAAAGTAGAAATAACACAGCCATTATTGCAGATGATAATTTTTTACATTGAAAATCCAAAATAAACTGTGAACAAATTATTAAAATTAAGTTTAGCACAGTGTCAGGTTGCAAGGTAAATTTGAAAGAAATTTGTTGTACATCAGAAACTGATCATAATTTTTAAAAGATATCATTTATAATAGAAACAAAATGTATACATTAATGAGGAAGAAGTAGACAAAGATATTTGCATCAATTGTGAAAACAATTACAAAATTTATTGAAAAATCTTAATGAAGTCCTAATAAACAGAGATATACTGTGTTTACAAATTTAAAAACTTGTTTTCATAAAGATATCAATTCCTCCAAATATAACTATAGATTCTATATAATTCAAATAAAAATCCCAATAGCACTTTTTTTAAAGAATTCGACATCTAAATTTTATTGGAAGAGCAAAGGGCCAAGTATAGTCAAAACATTTGTAAACAAGATTAATGTGGAGAACATTTTCTCCAAAATATCAAGAATTACTATAAATTTCAAGTATTTAGAACAGTACAATACTGTATAGTGACTAGAATATCACTATGAATAGTGATAGACAAAGAGATCAGTGGAACCAAATGAAAGTCAATATATAGATTCATGACTATATATGGAAATTTAATAAATGACAGTTGTATCATTATAGAGCATTGTGAATATGAAGGACTAGTCCTGAGAAGATATTCAAAAACTTGTTTATTCATACAGGGGAAAATGGAATCCTACTTCATACCTCACATTATACACAAAAACCCACATCCAAGTGGAACAAAGATTTCAATATGGAAAACAAAACCTTAAAAATTTAAAATAAAAATACAAGAATAGTTTTATGATCTCAGAATAGGAAGAAAAAGGAAAATTTTTAAATTCCTAATCATGAAGGATAATACTTATATATGTATAATTACATTGGCAGTTTAAATTTTTGTTCATCGAGAGCCAATCTTAACACATTAAAAGATTAACCATAAAATGGGAGAAAATAATTACGGCATGTATAATTGACAAAAAAATAGTATCTAAAATATATAACTGGCTCCTCTAAAGCAAAAACCAAAAAAAGGAAAAATATATGAGCAGGAATTTCAAAGAATTTTAAACATGTATGGGCAATAACCCAAGCAAAATAAAGTGCAACATCGTTATTAATCAGGGCTATGTCAAATAAGCCCACAATGAGATACTCTTCAACACTCCTTGTTTTTCAAAAATCATGAATTCTGGTAGTTCCCAATGTTGAAGATGACACTGATCGATAAAATACACTTTCTATATGTACTTTTATATACTGTTAATAATAGTATAAAATGATAAACTACTTTGGCAGCATTTTCATATTACTTGGAAAAGTTGAACATGTGCACATGCTATGACATAGCAATTCCACACCTAGATATAATCCCTAGGGACACCTTGGAGTATGTGCACCAGGAGCCAGGTATAAGAATGCCCACAGCAACATTGTGTGAAATTGTAAAATACTGAAAACAACAACGCAAATGTCCAACAATAGGAGAATGGATAAATAAATGGGTAAGTGACATTATATGCAGCAGGGAAAATAAACAAATTAGACTACATGGATGAAAATTGAGAACATAGTTTGAATAAATACATTCAGTTCTAAGTAACTATTATATAGTGTACTATTTTAATAAAGATCCAAAAAGCAAGGCTAAATAATATTTATGGACAGGTATATATAAAACTAGTTTTTATAAATCAAGGAAATAGTGCTTACATGTGAGGAAAGAGGCAGGGAGATGGGATAGGCTAGGAGAACAAAGGCCAAAGTCCAAAACAGTACATTGAATGATGGATTTACCGTTTGTTTTATCATCATGGTTTATAATTTACATATAGGGACATATAGGGCAATGCAATATTAAATGGATCAAATCAAATGGTAAAAGACAACAAAGTTGGTTTTTTTTTTTTAGAAAGATAATTAAGAAGAAGAAGGAACAAGGATGGAAGGAAAACAATCTAATTACCCACCATACTTCTGAACACTTGTTCCATTGATGGGCATCAGGGGGCAACAGTGAGTGCAACAGTAATCCTTTCTTGGTCATAAATGAAACCCATGGGAAGGTATGTTTCAGAGCATTGTGATGTGTGATCTTTAGTGTATCATGGTTTTGCCCTACTTGACAATAGAAACTGTAGGGAACAATTGTTTGTAGAGGGCAAAAAAACACTGTTTACTAGATAATACTAGGAATACAATTTTGGAAGAGGAAAAAAGTAAAATTTAAACCTTACTAAGGCTCTAGATTAAGCCACAACTTACAAAAAATACAAAAGACAGAACAACATTCTAACCTCATAAGGAAACAATTCTGCGAGACACATGACTCAGTTTTGCTAACAAATAAAGGGCATGGTGAACAAAAAAGAGGAGCGAGGGCATGGTGAGCAACAAAGAGTAACAAAATTTAAAATAACATTTAATTACAATAAATGGACTAAATGGACTTATTTGGATCTTGATTCAAAGTGTTACAAAACTTTTTTAAACAGGAAGAATTTAAATATTATTTTATGTTATTACGTTATGTTAATCACCATACATTACATCATTAGTTTCTGATGCAGTGTTCCATGATTCATTGTTTGTGTATAAAACCCAGTGTTCCATTCAATATGTGCCCTCTTTAATACACATCACCAGGCTAACCCATTCCCCCAACCCCTCCCCTCTAGAACCCTCAGTTTGTTTCTCAGAGTCCATAGTCTCTCATGGTTCGTCTCCCCCTCCGATTTCCCCCCTTCATTTTTCCCTTCCTACTATCTTTTTTTTTTTAACATATAATGTATTATTTGTTTCAGAGGTACAGGTCTGTGATTCATCAGTCTTACACAATTCACAGCGCTCACCATAACACATACCCTCCCCAATGTCTATCACCCAGCCACCCCATCTCTCCCACCCCCTACCACTCCAGCAACCCTCAGTTTGTTTCCTGAGACTAAGAATTCCTCATATCAGTGAGATTATATGATACATGTCTTTCTCTGACTGACTTATTTCACTAAGCATAATACCCTCTAGTTCCATCCACATTGTTTCAAATGGCAAGATTTCGGGGTTTTTTGATGGCTGCATAATATTCCATTGTATATCTATACCACATCTTCTATATCCATTCATCTGTTGATGGCCATCTAGGCTCTTTCCATAGTTGGGCTATTGTGGACATTGCTGCTATAAACATTGGGGTGCACACACCCCTTCGGATCACTACATTTATATCTTTGGGGAAATACCCAGTAGTGCAATTGCTGGGTTGTACAGTAGCTCTATTTTCAACTTTTTGAGGAACCTCCATACTGTTTTCCAGAGTGGCTGCACCAGCTTGCATTCCTACCAACAGTGTAGGAGAAAGGAGTCCCCTTTCTCTGCATCCTGTATTAAAGAATCGCTATTACTTTTATTGTGATAATGAGATACTGTGATTTTTAATGAGACCTTAGTTTTTAAGATAAATGCAAACATATTTACACATGATATAATAAAATGTTGTGAATTTGCTTAAAGATACTTGTGGAGGAAGAAGTGGATGGGAATACAGAAGCCACAAATTGGCCATGTAATATAGCTGAGTCTAGGAATGGATACCAGGAGGCTTTTTATATTGTTCACTTTACATGTGGATATGGTTGAAATTTTCCACTGTAACATGTTAAAATAAATAAAAATATTTTTAAGTCTACTGTGTATTCCATTTATTTCTCACAACAACCCTGTGAAGAAAAGGGTGTTATTTACTATCATTTTTTAAGGAAAAAACAGACCCAGGGAACTTAAGGAATATATGTTAAGTTTATAATGAGGCAGAACTGGGATCACAATCTAGAGGCTACAGACTTTCAAGTGATGTTTTTCTACCACCTCTGAATCCATAGAATTTTATGATCCCACTAGGTGATGTTCTAGGTCATTATTTATAAATGAGATGAACACTCGTGGAATAACTCTCTAAGCAACATATTCTTAGATAAATTGAGCGTACTGTAACCTTGTAAACAAGTTCTAAAAATGAACCAGCCCTTGGAGCTTGTTTCATCACCTTTTCCCCAGGAGAAACACTTGTCAAAAACTGAATGAACTTCATTGTTGCTTTATTAATAACTTCTCTGAATAAATGAATAAAAGTTACTATTTCTAAAAGTAGTGTGCCATTTATTGATGTAGCAGTTTTGGCACCATTTTCAGGTGCCAAGGGAACAGAGGAAAAGGTAAACATTGGATTCTATGTGATTTCAGCCACAGTTATTAAAAGGCTTACAACCTATGGGAGAAGAAAGGAGGGGGAAAAGAGATCAGAAGGTGATACAATATTTGATGGGCATGGCAGAGTGGGGAGATGAAAATTAAATGCTTAGTTTTAAATGGCTCACTGTGGCTTGTTTCGAAAATATCTAGTTTGGTATGAAAATTCATTTCTCTTTATGTCTTTTTGGCAGAAATAAATACCTCTATGTTTACAATAGTATGGCTATGAAAGACTGAAAATTTTATGTTAATAAAGTTACTAAAAGCCAGATAGCAACAGAAATGTTAAAGAAAGCTAGACACAAAATAACAAATTTACAACAAAATAAAACTGCTAATAGAACTTTTGAGATTTTTGTCATATTCTCTTAATGTATTAGTTAACTTCCTAAAAGCTCTGTTTCATTTTGGTTCATCTTGGTCTTTCCACGAAGTTTGTAAATATTCTATTTTGTGGTTAAAACTAGTAACTCTCCTTGTCATCGACCCAAGCCTGGTTCCCTAAAGCATTTTTAAATTCAAAGGTAATTCAGTTTCAGAGCAAAGTCGTGCACAGAATTCTAATTTGCAGTGGAAAATCTGCACCATGCCTGATGATGTCTCCCTGGAGACAACACATCAGGTAGTTTTGTCAGTCAAATCAAAGTCATCATGTTCCCTTCTAATTTATTATAGTTATTTATATGTTTACTTATGTCTTCAAGGGAGATTTGATTATGAATTATTTACTGTTGTTATTCTCTTATAATGCACCAATCACCATATCAAGACCAATTTAGGAATGATGTCTGCAAATTTCCAGATAAAGAATACTAAGCAATTTATGTGATAAACTAATGATACCATGAAAGAAGGGAAATTGTTCTACATGAAATTCCTTCTTCGTCTCTCTCAAAAGCTTAGCAATATTTCCAAATCCGGTTCTTTAATCTCCCCCACAAAGCCTTATTTAATGATTCTTGTTGCTACTGATAGTTTCCTTCTTTGATAATTAAAAATTATCCCATTCATGTAACTTTTGGCTATATATTTATTTAAATTTCAAATAGGACTGCAAAGTCTAGAGGAAAAGGAGGATTAATCTATTTTTCTCTAATAACTTGCATATAATTTTATTAAAATGCTTTGTAAAATTATTGGTGCCAACAATAGTTACTGGCGAGTTTACTGATTGAATGGTCCTGTGATAGACTGTAATACTGATCCAAATTCTTAAACATTCCATTTATTTACATCCTTTGCTATATAAGTTTAAAGGGCTCTTTCATGGTAAGGGAGCGGGCATAATGTGCTTCCTCTGGAGCTAGTTGTGTGACATTCCTTGGCTAAAATAATGTTAGCAGAAGTGTCATCAGCAAAGGCTTAAAATGGGCTTTCATAATGAGGTTTGTTCTCTTATACCTTGATAAGTTCTATAAAAAGGGCATTCCCAGAGTAGCCCAGGAGAAAGACCAGAAACACTTGCAGCAGAACAATATTTGAGACCATTCTAGATCAATCAACTGCCAGCCATCACTAGATGTGTAATCAAGTCCAGCCAAGATGAATATAGCAACACATGTGACCAACTAGGATGCATGAGCAACAAATATTGACTGTTTTATGCCACTGAATTTTTGTAGTTAATTATTATACAATACAATCATGGTGATAAATATTGATGCAAACCCAAAAAAATATTTTAAGAGAATTTGCAAAATAGTACAATTAGAGAAAGGTTTGTTGTAAAGTTCACTAGTGATTTGCTTCAATTAAAATGGGAAAACTATAGGATTTTTGAGGGAAGTATTCATGCACTCATTAAAAAACTTTCAAGGAACGGTTAGCCTGGTGATGGGTATTAAAGAGGGCACGTTCTGCATGGAGCACTGGGTGTTATAAGCAAACAATGAATCATGGAACACTACATCAAAAACTACTGATGTAATGTATGGTGATTAACATAACATAATAAAATAAATAAATAAATAAATAAAACTTTCATCAAGCAGATACACTGTGACACAAACTACAATTGGCACTAGAGAAATAATAATAATGAGACATAGTTCCTACTCCTAAGCAAACCATTAAACCAACAATATGTATACATACCAATGAAAACATCATACTGTAATGTATGTACTGTATGTGATGGAATATTACTCAGCCATCAAAAGAATGACATCTTGCCATTTGCAACAAGGTGGATGGAGCTAGAGAGTATTATGCTAAGCAAAATAAGTAAGTCAGAGAAAGACAGATACCATATGATTTCACTCATATGTGGAATTTAAGAAACAAAACAGATGAACATAAGGGAAGGGGGGGAAGAGAGGGAAGCAAACCATAAGAGACTCTTAACTATAGAGAACAAACTGAGGGTTGCTGGAAAGGAGGTAGGTGGGAGATGAGCTAAATGGGTGATGGGTATGAAGGAGGGCACTTGTGATGAGCACTGGGTGTTATATTTAAGTGATGAATCACTAAATTGTACTCCTGAAATCAATACTACACTATATGTTAACTACCTAGAAATTAAATAAAAACTTGAAACAAAAAACAAATAAAATGTAGGTGGTGAGATCCATTTAGGTTTGGAGACTGGTTGAGTATACTGGATGAAAGAATAAGGGAGAGATTGGGGATATTGGTATCACCAAGAGAGCAAAGACAGGGTTCAAGTGATATAAGTAGAATAAGGAAGGAAATAAAACTGAAAGTGGTGTATTTTTCTTACATATATAGGCAATATATTAAATACAAGAAAAGGTCTAAATTCTTCTATTTGGTTTAGAAATAAAATGAAAAGGACATACAATTTCTATTTAAAGATTGTACTTGAGACCAATAAAGGGGACAATCCAAGAAGAATATATAAATACATAAAACAATTAATAACAAACATAAGGGATAATACAATTGATAATAACACAATAATAGTAAGGGACTTTAACACCCACTTCCATCAATGGACAGATCATCTAAACAGAAAATAAACAAAGAAACAATGGCTTTGAATGACACACCAAACCAGATGGACTTAACAGATATATTTATAACATTCCATACTAAGACAGCAGAATACACATTCTTTTAAAGTGTACCTGGAACAATCTCCAGAATAAATCACATATTAGGTCATAAATCAGGCCTCAACAAATACAAAAAGATTGAAGTCATACTATGCACCTTTTCTGACCACAACACTATGAAACTTGAAGTCAAACACAAGAAAAGATGTGGAAAGATACATGGAGATTAAACAACATGCTACTAAACAATGAATAAGTCAACCAGGATATCAAAAAAGAAATAAAACACATGGAAACAAATGAAAATGAAAATTTAATGGTCTGTGTCACTCCCCCTGCTTGTACTCTCTCTCTCTCTCTGTCAAATAAATAAATAAAATCTTAAAAAAAAAAAAGGAAAGAAAATTCAACAGTCTAAAGCCTTTGGATGCAGCAAAAGCAGTCCGAAGACGGAAGTATATAGCAATATAGACCCACCTCAAGAAGCAAGAAAACTCTCATATTAACAACCTAACCTTATACCTAAAGGAGCTAGAAAAACAACAACAACAAATTAAGCCTACAGCCAGGAGGAGGAGGGAAATAAAAAAAGATTAGAGCAGAAAACAAACAAACAAAAAAAACAATAGAACAAACTGATGAAACCAGGAACTGGTTTTTTGAAAAAATTAATAAAATTGATAAGCCCCTAGCCAGACTTATCAAAGAGAAAAGAGAAAGGACCCAAGTAAATAAAATAACAAATGAGAGGAGAAATAACAACCAATACCACAAAAATATAATTATAATAAAATATTATGAAAAACTATATGCCAAACAATTGGACAACCTGGAAGAAATGAATAAATTCCTAGAAACATAAAAATTACCAAAAGTGAAACAGGAAGAAACAGAAAACTTGAACAGACTGATAACCAGCAAAGAAATTGAATCAGTGATTAAAAATCTCCCAACTGGGGCACCTGGGTGGCTCAGTCGGTTGAGCATCTGCCTTTGGCTCAGGTCATGATCTCAGGGTCCTGGGATCAAGTCCTGTGTTGGGCTCCTTGCTTGGCAGGGAGCCTGCTTCTTCCTCTCCCTCTGCCTGCAGCTCCCCCTTCTTGTGCTCTCTCTCTCTCTCTCTGTCAAATAAATAAATAAAATCTTTTTTAAAAAATCTGCCAACAAACAAAAGACCAGGGCCAGATGGCTTCACAGGCTAATTCTACCAAATATTTAAAGAAGAGTTAATCCTATAATTCTCAAACTATTCCAAAAAATAGAAGAGCAAGGAAACCTTCCATGAGTCCAGCATTACCCTGATACCAAACCTAGATGAATATACCACTAAAAAAGAGAACTACAAGCAATATCCCTGATGAACATAGATGGAAAAATTCTCAGTAAAATACTAGAAAGCCAAATCCAACAATACGTTTTAAAAAAATCATTCACCACAATCAAGTGGGATTTATTCCTGGGTTGCAAGTGTGCTTCAATATTTGCAAAGCAATCAACGTGATATATCAGATCAATAAAAGAAAGGATAAGAACCATATGATCATTTCAATAGATGCAGAAAAAGCATTTGACAAAGTACAACATCCATTCATGATAAAAACCCTCAAAAAGGTAGTTTTAGAGGGACCATACCTCAAAACAATAAAGGCCATATATGAAAAAATCTACAGCTAATATCATCCTCAATGAGGAAAAACAGAACTTTTCCTCTACAGTCAGAAACAAGACAGGGATGTCCACTCTCACCACTGTTATTTAACATAGTACTGGAAATCCTAGTCACCACATCCAAATAACAAAAAGAAATAAAAGGCATCTAAATTGGCAAGGAAGAAGTAAAATTTTCACTGTTTCAGATGACATGATACTAGATATAGAAAACCTGAAAGACTCCACAAAAAACCTGCTAGAACACACAAATTCAGTAAAGTCACAAGATACAAAATCATTGTACAGAAATCTGTTGCATTTCTATACACCAATAATGAAGCAGCAGAAAGAGAGATTAAGGAATCAGTCCAATTTGCAATTTCAACCAAAATCCATAAGATACCTAGGAATAAACCTAACCAAAGAGGTGAAAGACCTGTACTCTGAAAACTATAAAACAATGATGAAAGAAATTGAAGATGACACAAAGAAATGGAAAGACATTTTATGTTCATGGATTGGAATAACAAATATTGTTAAAATGTCTCTACTACCCACAGCAATCTACACACTTAATGCAATCCCTATCAAAATACCGATAGCGTTCTTCACAGAACTAGAACGAACGATCCTTAATTTTATGGAACCACAAAAAAAACCCAAATAGCCAAAGCAACCTTAAAAAAGAAAAGCAAAACTGGAAACATCAAAATTCCAGACTTCAAGTTATATTACAAAGCTGTAGTAATCAAAACAATATAGTACTGGCACAAAAATAAGACACATAGATCAACGGAACAGAATAGAAAACCCAGAAATGAACCCATAACTCTAAGGTCAATTAATCTTCAACAAAGCAGGAAAGAATATCCAATGGGAAAACAACTGTCTCTTCAACAAATGGTGTTGAGAAAACTGGACAGCAACATGCAAAAGAATAAAACTGGACCACTTTCTTACACCATACACAAAAACAAATTCAAAATGGATGAAAGATCTAAACGTGAGGACTGAAACCATAAAAATCCTAGAGGAGAACACAGGCAGTAATTTATTTGACATCAGGCATAGCAACTTCTTTCTAGATCTGTCTCCTCAGGCAAGGGAAACAAAATCAGATAAACTACTGGGACTATATCAAAACAATAAGCTTCTGCACAGTGAAGGAAACAATCAACAAAACTAAAAGGCAATGTATGGAATGCGAAAAGATATTTGCAAATGACATATCTAATAAAGGGTTAATATCCAAAATATATAAATAACTTATAAAACTCAACACCCATAAAACAAATAATCCAATTTAAAAAATGGACGGAAGTCAGGAAGAGACATTTTTCCAAAGACAACATCCAGATGGCCAACAGAGACATGAAAAGATGCTCAATATCACTGATCATCAGGGAAATGCAAATCAAAACTACAATGAGATATCACCTCACACCTGTCAGAATGGCTAAAATCAACAACACAAAAAAACAACAGGTGTTGGGGAAGATGGGGAAAAAGGGGAACCAACCCTCTTGCACTGTTGGTGGGAATGCAAACTGGTGCAGCCACTCTGGAAAAGAGTACGGAGGCTCTTCAAAAAGTTAACAATAGAATGACCTTGTGATCTAGCAATCACACTACTAGTTATTTACCCAAAGAATACAAAAATACAAATTCAAAAGGATACATGCACCCTGATGTTTAGAGCAGCATTATCTACAATAGCCAAATTATGGAAACAGCCTAAGTGTCCATCAACTGATGAACGGATAAAGAAGTGGTATGTATATATAAACATGTATATACATATACACACAATGGAAAACTATTCAGCCATAAGAAAGAATGAAATCTTGCCATTTTCAATGACATGGAGGGAGCTAGAGAGTATTATGCCAAGCAAAACAAATCAGTCAGAGAAAGACAAATACCGTATGATTTTCACTCGTATGTGGAATTTAAGAGACAAAGCAAATGAGCAGACAAGGGAAAAAGAGAGAGAGAGAGACCAAGAAAGAGATTCTTGACTATAGGGAATAACTGATGGTTACCAGAAGGGAGGTGGGTGGGGGATGGGTTAAATAGGTGATAGGGATTAAGGAGTACACTAGTGATGAGCATTGGGTGATGTATGGAAGTGTTGAATCACTCTATTGTATAACTGAAACTAATATAACCTGTATGTTACCTAACTAGAATTTAAGTAAAAACTTAAGAAAATAAAGATTGCACTAATGATGTCGAGAATCAAGCACAGAAGGAAAAGGTAAGTGTGACTGCCTTTATAATGCAACCCTAGCTAAACCAAGGAGAATATGTTTCTGGTAGCTAAATTTCTTGGCAATCTTCATGAATATGGCAGATTGTATTTTCCAAAAATGGTCACAGCAATATTTGCAGTTATAGATGTTCTCTAGAACCTTGCCACTCCCCATCAAAGAGGCAATATAGTGCCTCTTACAGTTGAGTCAGGGTAGGATTAGAAAAATGGCCTCAGTGAATAAAATGGCAGAAGTGACTTTGAGTGATTTTTAGGGCTCATTTAATCTCACTTAATATCTATACCAATCTCATTTAATATCAATAACAACCTTTGGATGTAAGTTCTATATCATCTATATTCTATATGTGGAATTCTGAGGCTCACAGAGCTTGGGTAACATATTGAAGATAACATAGGTGGTAAGTGGCACAGCTGGGATGATTCGATGTGTAGGATTTTTCCTCAAAACTGTTGGTTGTAAATCCAGGCTCCGAATCCTGATTTCCTCACTCTGAGTCCTAGCTCACTCCAAGATATCATCTCTGCCAAATACTTAGAACAATATTAACACAGTACATTTTAAATACAATCTGTATTAAAATAAAGCACTCTTTTAGCCATTCTAGTGTGAGGTGGTATCGCATTGCAGTTTTGATTTGTATTTCCCTGATGCCAAGTAATGTGGAGCATTTTTTCATGTGTCTGTTGGCCATTTGTATGTCTTTTTTTTTTTTTCATTAAGTTCAGTTAGCCAACATATAGTACATCTTAGTTTTTGACACAGCATTCAATGATTCATTAGTTGTGTATAACAGTTGTATGTCTTCTTTGGAGAAATGTCTGTTCATGTCTTTTGCCCATTTCTCAACTGGATTATTTGGTTTTTTGGGTGTTGAGTTTGATAAGTTCTTTATAGATCTTGGATACTAGCTCTTTATCTGATATGTCATTTGCCAATATCTTCTCCAATTCCTTAGGTTGCCTTTTAGTTTTGTTGACTATTTCCTCTGATGTGCAGAAGCTTTTTATCTTGATGAAGTCCTAATAGTTCATTTTGGCTTTGGTTTCCCTTGCCTTTGGAGACATGTCTAGCAAGAAGCTGCTGTGGCTGAGGTTGAAGAGGTTGCTGAGGTTGAAGAGGATTTTGATGGATGGGTGGGGGGATGGGGTAACTGGGTGATGGGCATTAAGGAGGGCACATGGTGTGATGAGTACTGGGTGTTATATGCAACTGATGGATTGTTGAACGCTACATCTGAAACTAGTGATGTACTATAGGTTGGCTGATTGAATGTAAATTTAAAAAAGAGTGTTCATTGGGGCGCCTGGGTGGCTCAGTAGGTTAAGCATCTGCCTTCGGCTCAGGTCATGATCCCAGGGTCCTGGGATCAAGCCCTGCATCAGGCTCCCTTCTCAGTGGGAAGCCGGCTTCTCTCTCTGCCACGCCCTCCAGCTCTGCTCTCTCTCCCTATCTCTCTCTTTCAAATAAATAAATAAAATCTTTTAAAAAAAAGAGTGTTCATTGAAAAAAAAATTAAAAAATAAAATAAAGCACTATTTAAAACACTGGGGGTATCACCTTTAATGTTTTATTTCAGAAGTTTTTCTGATTTCATGTACAGTCACAAAAGTTAAAGTTAATTAAAGAAATATATACAAATCATATATCTAAATACAGAACATTGTATTGCAGAGTTGAAAGTGAGTTAAGTAATCCACTTAAATAAGGTCTGATTTGACCTAATATGGTACACTCATACTTAATTTAGAAATTCTTGTCCGAGTATATGACCCCCAAGAGGGAGCCTAAAGAAGTCCTAACTGTACTGTGAAACTATTTTTTGGTCATTCCTCAGCTAGTTAGTCTGTAAGGATACCTTTTAAGGGATACAGGATTCTATTCAAGTAACTACTACAGAATATCATGTTCTGTATCTGGAGCCACCTTTGGATGCACCTAACTACAGCAACAGGAAAGCTCCAAAACAACACTTTACAATGTTCAAATTTTTACAGTAATATTTGTTATGAGTGATCTGGTTACTATGTTTTCTAAATCTTAAAGCCATTCTTTCAACATACCTTTCTTATAGAAAAAGACAGAAAGAGAGTACACCCTCAAGAGAGGTAGTATGAATTGAAGAGTCATAAGATCATGACAAGTACAGAAAATAAGTATGGTAAATAAAGAAGAAGAATTAGGAGTACGAGAAGGGAATATTGGAATTAAGAATTTTAGAGTTTTTACTATTCTGGGTGACACCAAGTCCAAGGTTTAGCCATTGGAGAGGTTGACTAGAGTCTATTGTGGAGAGTTAATAATTTGTTAGCTGGAGTTCAAGAGTGTTATATGCATGGACAAGGAGTTTACGAGATCATTGCAGAGGCTAAAAGGAGGTGAATCAGTTGCCAGAGTTCTTTTTCATGAATCTGTGCATTTACAAAGGCTGTTTCTTCTGCCTGGAATATCTTTACAACCACCCATTTGCCTGTCAAACTCCTATGCCTTTTTCAAGTACCAGCTCAAATCTCAACCACTCTATGAATCATTGCCTATGAATCATGTCAAATTAATTCCTCCAAGCTCTCTGATCTTATAGCATTTTATTCTCATCTTGATTATAGCATTTAAAAGAGTGAATTTTATCTATATTTTTACAAATATTTCTCTGCATTAGATAGTGAACTTCTCAATGGTAGCCACCAGGTCACATTCCCTAATGTAAGCTCAATAGCATATAGAGTGCTTGCCATGTAGGCAGTTCCCAATATTATGTTTATTAAGTTAAATAATGGATAACTAAGCAACAGCCACCAAAGAAACATACAGGAGACATAATTAATTCTTACCCAAGAAAGTAGAGAGTCACATAAAAGATATCAGGTGAACCAGAACTTTAAGAGCTGTAAGTTTTCACTAATCACAGAACTGGCAGGAGAGCAATCCAGGCTGAGCAAACCACAGAAGCAAAAGCACAGCATGTGAAAATGCCAAGTGCATTCCGAAATGTATGGATTCATCATTCATTAGTGCATTAATTTAAGAGATATTTTATGCTCATCTCTCTACCCCAAGCACTGTACAAAGTACAGGGAATAAAAGTAAAATAACAGATTGTTTTTACCCTCAAGGATCCATAGCCTTCACAAGGTAAAACATGGAAAGAGAGAAAGTCATTATAGAGTATGGAAGTATTACTGCAGAAACATGAACTAATCATGGGGTAGCACAGACAACAAGCAGGAAAATTAGCCATTTCCGGGGGCCTTGGATTAGACCACTAATGGTGTGGTATTTCCCTGAGTATTTCAAGGTGAAGAATGGAGGAAATGGGCTTTCCAGTAAAATAAGAAACAGCATGTGAAAATGTTTTTTTAAGAACTGCATTGCTGAGGGTCTTGTGCTCCCAGGTAAGAAATTACAAATGTTATTCTATAGACAACAGCAGGCCAATAATAGTTTTTAAACTGAGAAGAAATACGATGACATTTAAGAGGAAATAATGCTGATGAGTCTGTGGAAGACACAGTAGAATGGAAAGGCACTGGAATCAGAGACCAGTTAAGAGGTTGGCAAAGGGTGAAGAGAAGGTAGAAATGTATAGAAAAAAAGATGTCCAAGAGACTTTGGCATGGAAATAAAAGGATTGATCCTGAAGAAATGATGTCAGCAGTTTTTAATTTATTTAATAATTAAGGATTTTGGGGGCACCTGGGTGGCTCAGTCATTAAGCATCTGCCTTCGGCTCAGGTCATGATCCCAGGGTCCTGGGATCAAGCCCCACATCGGGCTCCCTGCTCGGCGGGAAGCCTGCTTCTCCCTCTCCCACTCCCCCTGCTTGTGTTCCCTCTCTCTCTATGTCTCTCTCTGTCAAATAAATAAATAAATAAAATCTTTAAAAAAAATAATTAAGGATTTTGATGAAAGAGAAAATGGCTTGCTTTAATGGGCATTTTTAGTGGGATGTTTCTCATAGCAATGTGAATGCTGGGTTAGAAAGGGACCACAGGCAGAGAGATCTATTAGGAATTTATTACAAAGACCTAGGGAAGAGATGTTGAGGGCTCAAATCTGCATTATGGAAAAGAATTTGTAAAAAATCAAAGGAGGAATAATAGAACAGATATGTGAAAGGTAAGAGAGATGTTTCCTTTATTCATTCATTCATTCATTCGACAAAATTTTTTCAGATACTATGCACGAAACACTTTGCAGGAGTGAACAAAATAAACACCCCTGCCCAGAGCATATGGCTCAGTGTAAAGAGAGATAAGTGAAGCAAGTAATTATATGAAGAGATGATTAAATGCTATATTATGAAAGTAGACAATATTATGGGAAAAAAATAACCACAGCACTCAACATGGTCTAGAGAGTTAGGAGATGGTGATATTTAGGCTGACACCTAAAGAATGAGTAGGAATTAGACAGGCCAGGGAAAGAGAATTTTGGATAGGAGGAATACCATATGGGTAGGGGACCTTATGGGAGGAACAGCATATGGGGAGGGAAACTTACTGTAGTCAATGATTGACTTTAAAGCTGAGCAGAAGGTAAGGAAGTAGAGAATACAAATGGAAATAACTTGTTCGAGAAGTTTGGCTATTAAAGAGCTGGGTTTTATCAGATGTCCGATACGGAATCAAACAGGATCTTAATTGCCATTTTTTGAGTTATAATTTATCTACCAGAAAATACATAAATTTTAAGTGTAAGTTTCAAATAGTTTTGAAAAATTATACACCCATGTAACTATCACCTCACTCAAGGTATAGAACATTTCCATCACCCCAGAAAATTGCCTTATGTCCCTTTCAGATAAATCCTCCAAGAAAAATCGCTATCCTAATTTCTGTCACCATAGCTTAGTTTTGCTTGTTCTAGAATTTTATATGAATGGAAGCATACAGTATGTTCTCTTTTCGGTCTGCCTTCTTTCATTCAACATAATATTCTTGAGATTCATCCAGTTATGTTGTGTATCATCAGTTTGTTGCTTTTTGTTGCTGAGTAGTATTCCATTGTACTGATATATATAGTCTACCTACTCATCTGCTGATGAACATTTGGATTTATCATTTCTGAACAAGTCTTTTTATGGACATATTTTTTCACTTTTCTAGGACTACTGGGTCATATAGGCTGGTGCATGTTTCACTTTATAAGAAAATGTCAAACTGTTTTTCAAAGTGCTTGTATCATTCTAGCATCCTACTAGTGGTTTTTGAAAGTTTCAGCTTTTCCACATTCTTTCTAGCAGTTGATATTTTCAGTCTCTTTAAATTTCAGTAATTCTAGAGTGAGCTTTTATCTGAGGTCTTAATTTGCAATTCCCTAATGACTAATAAATTTAAGCATTTTTCATGGGTTTCAGTTATCTGTATATTTTTTGTGAAGTATCTTCAGGAGTTTTCACTTGTTAAGATAGAAGAGGTGAGAATATTTAGATACATAAAACCAAGAATCAGTTGTAAGAGGGAAGTTAAAAATATTGAAGAAAAAGAAAATTAAGAACATTCTTGGTGAAAAATAATGGATCCAAAGTTTATAACATATATTGCAAGTATTAGATAGGTGATATATTTGCTTTTCCAATATAGTTGGATGGGGACTCAGAAACATTTGGACTTTATTACTGGTAGTATAACTTTGAGAACATCCAGAAAATATTGGATGATAGCTTATAATTATCCCAAATCACTTTTTCTAACATCTACTTTTTCTAACTTCTCCTGATTCTGAAATTGCATGAAATTTTACATCTATTCCCACAGGATACTGTTGTCCTGCATTTAAAGTGGGCCATAGTGGTCCCATGAATCCAAAGTAGTACATATATGAAAACACAACATAAACGACATTAGCTATATTATGCGACTGAGATCAAATCAAGTGGGCTTCTGAATGTCAAAAAAGTTTATTTCTAAGGAATATATGAAGAAGATATATATATGAAATTGATGTTTAGTAAGACTATATAAAATATTTCTCAAAAGCTGGCAAAAGGACTACCTATACTGCAAAGGTAAGAGAATAAAAATGTTAGTCTTTGAGTTTAATAATAATCTAACCCTGCATTTTGCCATTTCACAATAAGTTGGTTTCTTAAAAAAATGCAAATAATATATTTTATGTAGAAACTGAAGACATAAGATTTTGATTTAAATCCTATGCATGACTTTAATGACAATATACTTTATATATAATCTAATCCATAAATGGTAGTAAACAAAATAGAAGCGAAAGATTTGTCTCAGAGTTTACTTTCCTTGACATGTTGATTTGCCTCAACTACTCACCCACAACCATATCATATAATCAATGCTCAAGTGTTAGTTGAGGTGTTATTTTCAGCTAGATGCAGTGGACTACAGAAAAATAAAGTTTCACAAGTACAAAGTTCAGCTGTTTTCTCATTCCCTTCCTTCTGTTGCAAAGATTATTCCCAAGATCAAATGAATAAAGAAGAGAATTATACTCTATATTTTAGGATTGTTCAAGGTTTTTCTGTTTCTGACAGTTTGGCTTTCTTTTGTCATTTTCTCACTTAAATGTTGTAAACTCAGAAAGTGCTAAGCTAAGATTCTTTATGTAGTGTTACACATGCCATAAGACAATATTATTTTACCATGTCAAAGTTGTTTGCACCATTTGGAGCACATCTATCATCAAAACTCAATTAAATGGAGTCTTTCTATCTTCAACTAAAACAAACTGTTTACTTAGATTTGCTCAGTGTTTACTTCGCAAGAGGTAGAAGACCCAAATAGCGCAGTACCATAGGTGTCTGGGGAAATACCAGGGGTCAAAAAATTTAACCCAAAGAAGGAGGCCTTCTTCTTTGGTTGCAATAAGAGACTTTCTTTTTCTTTTGCCAAGTAAATGGCAGCATTATAATGTTATTCATACCTCACTGGTGTCCTAACAATTCCTCTATTCAAACTGAAAAGGGATATATTCTCTTTGTTACAAAGTATTAAATTTGTCCCTAGAGATTAGCATGTAGGCAGTTTTAAAGGATGAAACAGGATTAGATAAGATTTCTTTACCAAAAAAGAGTTCTGAAACAGCACAGCAGAAAACCCTCTTCTATGTCTTGTATTGAAAAAAAAATCCTTTGTTTTAACACTTCAAATCACAAGCCAAATTTATTAAATTATTAGTTGACAAATGTTTCTTTTTTGGGTTTTGTGAAAGGTAAGTTACAAACAGAAAAAAATGACACTTGCCTTAATTGTATTTGAAATTGTGTATCTCTGAAATCCCTCTATGGCATTTAAAATTTAAATATATTCTGAGTGATGATACAAAAAAGATTATAGTAACTGTAGTTATCTACTTAAAGATTCATAATGCTTCTGCCTTTCTTGATGCTACTTAGAGGGGGTGAAAATTATATTATGTATCTACTGAATTCAGCCAGCATTTGTTAAGTTTAAAAGTGTCAAAATTATGTACAGGGCAGTTCTGTAAAATATGTCGGTGGTTCATTTGGGTTCCACTTAATTGTTTATAGTTAATAATGTGTACAACACAGGAAGACATGAATGAATATTGTCAATTTTTCAAGAGAAATAGCAAAATATATCTTCCTCAGAAAGAAAAAAAATAGCCTGTAATAATACAGTGTTTCCATAGTTATATAATTTTGAGTTTACAGACCTCTCATAATTACTAGGAAAGTTACTATGGAATTGCATGATAAAGTATTTTGGCGTTTTGGGTTTTTGTTTGTTTGTTTGTTTGTTTGTTTTCTTACATGGTACGGCAGAGACTTAGGAGGGCTTTCTAGACTACTAGTTTCTTCTCTTGTGACCTTTCTGTCATTCTACAACTTGCTTTTGTTGAATGTTACTAACTGCAGGGGAAAAAATAATAAAATAAAAAGGAAAGATTTGTAGTTTGGACCCCAATTTTTGTTACAAAGTTAAAAATCTTAACTGAAGGCTGAAGATTATAATTTTGCCACATATACAGATTTTAAAGCTTAAAAGAAAAAAAATAGGAAATATAAGATTTCTGCTAAGGCAACTAAAAAAAATAGTCCCTTTGTATCTTGATGGCACCTTGTCATCTGAAAACCAGGAAACCTTCTGCATACACTTCCCTTTTTCATACTGCTGCCAGGTAATCAATCTTCCCATGGCACAAACTATTATGTCAGGCCCTGCTTACAAACTCTTTGTGGGTTCCCAGTGTCTCCAGAACAAAATCCAGACTCTCTGGCTTGATGTTCAAAGCCCTCCACAATCCTTCCTTAAACTTCCCATCACAGCTTTTCTGAGTTCATTGTGTACCAGGATCATTCAAAATCCCCTACCTTGACTTGCTCTGCACTGTATTCTTAGCAAGTCCTCATGTATGTCACTCTTCTTTGGGGCTTTCATAATGTCACTTATGCTGTTCTCACTCCCTAACCATCTTCTAACTTTTTGTATTGGCTACTTCACCTTTCACCTGCTGGTACCTCAGGGCAGTAAATACTTGCTGCTCTGCTTCTGATAGATACCGCTGTGTTTCTCCACAATAGGAAGACATTCTGAGGGAACGCCCCTGCCCGTCTGGAAAACCTGAGTCATGTTAAGGCAGCTTTGTTATTTGTCAGGCCAATAAAATTACCATGTTTGCAAGCTTTTCCTTGCTCAATGGTTTTGGAATGTCTATAGTGTTTCCACTGATTTCCACTTATCCTTACAATTCAAAACAGAAATACAAGGGCTCATGTTCTTTACCAAAATGACTGACATGGAAAAAAAATTGTAAGTATGCAGTAGTTATATAAAAACAAACATCTGGATGTTTGCAAACACTCAGATATTTGACTAGATTTTTTCCCATATTCATCTTGACTTTGAGGTCATGAAAATAGAATCCTATGGTCTGACAGTATTAAAAGACAGAAGCTAAACTACATTCTATCAATTTCTAATATTTTTATGAATATCCATTACTTTTGTATAAACTATATTTATATTTTATTTAAATTATAATTTATATTTACTTAATTCATATTTATTAATTTAGTTAACTTATAATAAATTATATTTACTTAAATTATATTTTGAATATTCTATATTTAAGTTGGATTCTATTTCTGTGAAAGCAATTCTCTGCAATTAAGTTGGGAACTTTTATAAAAACACAATTAACACAAATGAACAAAATGAACAGATACTGGATGCTATGGAAAGGAGAAAGAAAGATTTAAATAAATGAATACAGTTGTTGGAAGTAATTGTTTTTTCCCCACTTTCACACTCAAAGGACAATATTCACTATGACAAAGAAGACCAAGGCTGGCAGATGGGATTGTTTGGTTGTTGCTGATGATGATTGATATTATCATTTGCTCCAAGTTTACTTTAAAACCTCAAGAACCATGGAGCCGTAAGACATAAAGTCCTAGCTATTGGCACATTCAAAGGTTACTTGGGGTGCCTGGGTGGCTCAGTTGGTTAAGCGACTGCCTTCGGCTCAGGTCATGATCCTGGAGTCCTGGGATCGAGTCCCGCATCGAGTCCCGCATCGGGCTCCCTGCTCGGCAGGGAGTCTGCTTCTCCCTCTGACCCTCCCCCCTCTCATGTGCTCTCTCTCATTCTCTCTCTCTCAAATAAATAAATAAAATCTTAAAAAAAAAAAAAAAGGTTACTTGTACTTGACAATTTCTATCCAGTTTGAAGAGGAGACTATGCTAAAGTAATATGATTCAAAAACCTATCTGTTTAATACTTCAGGGATTTGAGAATCAAATGTACAATGTCTCCTATTTCCATCACTGGCCATCAACCATAACAAAGTAAACATACCAATGAGGAAACATGCTCTCAAAAACCCATACCCACATTAATAGAATTTGTTTATGGTAAATCAAGACTATAGTTCAGGTAACTCCATTCCTTGTCTGATCTTTTGATCTCAAAGTATATTTGAAATCCTCTTTGACAAGGCCAGATGGACAAGTCGATTTTGTATGATGCATATTTTCATGTAGTTCAGCATGGTTGTTTTCTAAAAAGATTTTTGGTCAGATCAAAGGGAGTTTCTGTGGCCATGCTATGTAAAATTTGTGCATACAATCACTAGGACTGTAGCAGCAGATTTGAAGGTAACAAATTGAGAATCTAGTACATAGAGAAGAAGATCAAATATGGCCACTGAAATACTTTTCTGTCATCTAGGGGCTTTTAAGTGGCAGCCACTATGGATTTTTAATCATAATAGCAGCTACTATCTATTGGGTATTTCCAATGTGCCATACCTTGTGCTCCTTATACACACAAACATTTCATTACCCCAAAGATACAATGTTAGACATTCTTATTCTCATTTCCTAGATGAATAAACAGACTCAGGGAACTCATGGATCAAAATTCACACAGACAGTAAGTGGAAGAGAATTAAGATTTCAATTCAGGGATTTTTTTTTAATTAAAATTCAAGTTCTTAACTGATTAATCTACTACTAATACTATTACTACTTTATTTTTTTAAATTTTATTTTATTATGTTATGTTAGTCACCATACATCATTAGTTTTGATGTAGTGATCCACGATTCATTGGTTTCTTTTAACACCCAGTGATAGCCGATATATATATTGTAATTTTTCTACATAGTATCAGAATTTAAACACTACGTTTGATATTTCAATCTATCTTCATAATGACTATTAGAAATAATAAATGAAATCAGTAAAGTTGCAAGATATAAAATCACTGAAATTTGTTGCATTTCTATACACTAATAATGTAGCAGAGAAACTAAGAAAACAATTCCATTTACAATTGCACCAAAAATAATGAAATACCTAGAAATAAATGTAACCAAGGAGGTGAAAGACCTGCACTCTGAAAACTACAAAACACTGATGAAAGAAACTAAAGATGGCACGAACAAATGGAAAGATATTCCATTCCATGATGCTGGATTGGAAGAATGGATATTATTAAAATGTTCATTCTACTCAAAGCAATTTACAGATTCAATGCAATCCCTGCCAAAATACCAACAAAATTTTTCATAGAACTAGAACAAATAATCCTAAAATTTGTATGGAACCACAGAAGACCCAAAGCAATCTTGAAAAACAACAAAGCTAGAGGTATTACAATCCCAGATATCAAAATACACTACATCTGAAGAAATTAAAGCAGTATAGCAGTATGGTACTGGCACAAAAATAGACAAATAGATCAATGAAACAGAATAGGGAGCCCAGTAATGAACCCACACTTACGTGGTCAATTAATCTACAACAAAGGGGGCAAAAATATACAGTGGGGAAAAAACAGCATTTTTAATAAATAGTGCTAGGAAAATGGGACAGTTACATGCAAAAGAATGAAACTGGACCCCTTCCTTTCACCATACACAAAAATAAACTCAAAATGGATTAAGGACCTAAATGTGAGACCTGAAACCAAAAAACTTCTGGAAGAAAACATAGCAATTTCTTTGACATGGGCCTTAGCAACATTTTTCTAGCTACGTCTCCTTGGGCGAGGGAAACAAAGCAAAAATAAACTATTAGGACTACACCAAAATAAAAGACTTTTGCACAGTGAAGGAAACCACCAACAAAACAAAAAGACAATCTCCTGAATGGGAGAAGATATTTGCAAATGATATAAAGGGTTAATACCCAAACAATAGAAAGAACTTAAGCAATTCAACACCAAAAAAAAAAAAAAAAATCCCCAAATAATTCAATTAAAAAATGGACAGAGGACCTGGATAGACATTTTTCCAAAGAGGATATACAGATGGCCAAGAGACTCATGAAAAGATGCTCATCATCACTTATCATCAGAGAAATGCAAATCAAAACCACAATGAAACACCACTTCACAACTGTCAGAATGGCTGGATTCAAAAAGAAAACGTGCTGGTGAGGATGTGGAGAAAAGGAACTCCTCATGGAACTATTGGTAGAAATGTAAATTGATACAGCCCCTGTGGAAAACAGTATGGAAGTTCCTCAAAAAATTAAAAATAGAACTACCATAGTGTGTCTGAGTGGCACAGTCAGTTCAGCCTCTGACTCTTGGTTTCGGCTCAGGTTGTGATCTCATGGGTCATAAGCTTGAGCTGCTTGTGTCCAGCTCTGCATTCTGAGTGGAGTCTGCTTGAGTTTCTCTCTTCCTCTGCCTCTGCTCCTCCCCCTACACCCCACTCTGAAATAAATAAATCTTTTAGGGCGCCTGGGTGGCTCAGTTGGTTAAGCGACTGCCTTCGGCTCAGGTCATGATCCTGGAGTCCCAGGATCGAGTCCCGCATTGGGCTCCCTGCTCGGCAGGGAGTCTGCTTCTCCCTCTGACCCTCCTCCCTCTCATATTCTCTGTCTCTCATTCTCTCTTTCTTAAATAAATAAATAAAATCTTTAAAAAAAATAAAATAAAAAATAAATAAATCTTTTAAAAAAAAAGAAACACCATACAATCCAATAATTCCACTACTGGGTATTTACCCCCATAAAACTGAAAACACTAATTTGAAAAGATATATGAGCCCTTATGTTTATTGCAGCATTATTTATAATAGCCAGGATATAGAAGCAACCCAAGTGTCCATTGGGTCCACTGTCCATCATAGATGAAGGGATAAAGAAGATGTGGGATATATATATAATGGAATATTACTCAGCCATAAAAACGAATGAGATCTTGCCATTTGAGACAACATGGATGGACCTAGAGGGTAGTATGATACGTGAAATAAGTGAGACAGAGTAAGACAAATACCATGGTTTTGGTTTTTGTTTCACTTATATGTGAAATCAAAAACAAAACAAAAGAACAAATAAAAAGCTAAAACAGACCCATAAATACAGAGAACCAGCTGATGGTTGCCAAAGGGGAGGTGAGTGGAGGACGGGCAAAATGGGTAAAGGGGAGCGAGAGATACAGGCTTCCAGTTATGGAATGGATAAGTCACAGGGATAAAAAGTATAGGACAGACAATACAGTCAACAGTATTGTAATAGCCTTGTATGGAAACAGATGGTAGCTCCACTTGTGGTGATCAGAGGATAGTGTATAAACTTGTCAGATCATTATGGTGTACACCTGAAACTAATGTAACATTGTGTGTCAACTATACTTCAATTTAAAAAGTAAAGTTCTTAGAAAAACAAAAACAAAAACAAACCTCATAACAACTATTTGAGAGTAGGTATTATTATCTCCATTTTCCTGTGAGGATAAGAAAACTTGGAAAAGTTATACAGTGTCTTCAAGATTACTTGGTTCAGAAGAAGCAAAAGTAGTTTGTCAGATTGCTGAGACTGGCTTCGTCCAGTTCTCTAGACTGCCTCTCATGATCTTATCCCTATGAATTCAAGACTATTCTCCAGGTGCATTAGACAGGAAAATAAACCATGTGTCATAACAAATGAACCCAGAATTTCAGTTCCTTATAGCAACAGAGGGTTATTTCCCACTCATGCTTTCTGTCCATTGCAGTTGTAGCTCTGTTCCAACTGTTCGTAACAAGTGCCTCTCTCTGGACCTGTCTCATGGCAAAGGGGAAAAAAAAAAAGACAAAGAGAATCATATATTGGCTTTTAAAGTTTATCTGCCTGGAAGTTACATGGCCACTCCTGAGTCCTGCCAGGTAGAGATAAATAATCCTCTTATGACAATTGGCTCCACTGAGACAGAAGTCATAGTATTTGGGGGAAAGGTTAGACTGATATCGGACATAGTGCTGCCAGGATGTGTACATCCATGCATAAGGCAACAGGATACAATGTCTTTTCTTGATTTGTTCTTCAGACATCCTCAGCTCTTAGATTACTGGGAAAAAAATACACAAGGCAATAGAATAGCTTTCAGGAATGAAGAAACAATTAACAATCTGATGGGCTAATCTAACATTCTTCACTAGCATATGAAGTCCACAATTTATAGCTTAAGAACTTTCTTGCTAGGAAAAGCGGGGTGGGGGCGTTATTTATAAGACTATTGAGTGAGAAAAACAGATATTGCCAAATCTTGCTGGTAAGTGGTATATTTGAAAAAATACCTTAAATCTTTCAAAGATATATCTCTAAGAATAGGCGTGTACTGCATTGTTTAGAATAGAAAAAAAGTGTGTGTGGGGGGGGAGACAACCTAGATACACAAAGACTATAAAATGAGGTTAAATGAATTAAGTCTGTAAATGGAATTCTACACAGCAATGTAAAATGATTAAAATTTAATGAATGTAAACTGTTAGTGACATAGAAAAATCAGGTCATAAAATAATAGTATTATATGATCTTTTTTGTATAAGTTAAACATATTTAATCTAAAATGTACATATTTTTAAAAATCACCAAAATGTTTAAAGTTACCACTGGGCAATAATTTTTAGAGTTTTATTTTTGGTTTTTTGGTGAAGGAATTCGGGGGTGGGGGGCCTTGTCTACATTTTCCAAATTCTCTACATTGACTATTTAAGGTATTTTAAAATCAATCAATAAATATTTATTTAAAAGTAAATTTTATAAAGAGAGGAATAGCATGTGCAGTCCAGGAAACACCAGATAAAACTACATCTTTAATCATAAAGAAAGCAAAGAACTAAATTCTGTTAACTCAGTGATGTGTCAGATCAGTCAGGAAAAAGTGATTGTTACTAATCATTCCTGACCAGGTTTCACTCAATATTCAATTTACCTTTTTTTAATTGTCTCATAATTTACAAGTGTTACTTTATGTATTTATTTTTCAAAACCTCACTCTCACACAGTTTGGCTCATAGAAACTATACATCACTTGGGCATTCTGCAAGACTTGAAAGATCATTACTTATGATTGCAGAGCAATTTTGTGATACTTCTAAGAGGAGGGGGCTAAGAAGTTTTATGATGTTCTAAAATAATTCATCTAAACATGTTTTTGATATTCAGACTGCCTATTATTGATCACATATTTTACCCCTTGTTTTTATTATGTCCTTTTTTTGCTTAGCATACAATTACATACACAATGTTCTATTAGTTTCAGGTGTACAACATAGTGATTCAATAAGTCTATACATTATGCTATGCTCACAACTACCATCTGTCACTATACAATGCTATTACAATATCACTATATTCTGATTTACCTTTTCTTCTTCCTTATACTCATTTTCTGCACACAGCCTTACATGACCCCCCAACTCCCACTACTCAGAGCTGTGCATCAGCTGCGGAACAATTTACACTTTTCTCTCGCCCACTAAACTGTCAGTTACTTGGTAGCAGGTATGGAAGCTTATTCTTCCTGGCATCCTCTCACTAACATTCTTGATTCTAGACTTGCCCATGCCTATCAGTCCTTCACATTGCAAGCAGAGTTCCTTTTATGTAATAAAAATGAAATGATGCAGTATCTTTTGGAAATTTCCTTATTAGTTAGCTTATTGTAAGTTTTACTGTAGTAATAGATAAATTCTAAATCTCAGGGGCTCACAAAAACAAAGGGTTATTTCTTCCTTGTGTTATAAGTCAGTTGGGAAGCACCTATGACTCTGCTCCCCCAGCCCCCTGTCTTTTTCATTCTGGGATGTGTACAGGAAAGAGCAACCCTTATCTACTGACTGGGGAAAGAGTAATGGCAGAATCATACAATACTTATGACCGCCTCTGCTTAGATATGATGTAAATCACTTTGGTTAACAGGCCATTGGAAAAGAAAGTCCTGTAGCCAACCCTGGTGTCAACAGTGCAGTGAATAACATAATTCCGTCACAGGGAGGGGCTGCATATAATTGGAAACAGTAACAGGACAAATAACAATAATGCCTTCTTTTGCATTTTCATACTTTTTAAAGATATTAATAGTTGAAATGAAGAAAAATGAGTAGGAGTTGCTAACTTCTGCTTCCTAATATAACAAATATTTTTTGGTGAGAAACCTAATACGATTTTACAGCTTAGTTTTGACAAAAGTCAAATAAAGGATTTTAAGCTTCTGTTCAGATCAATGTGGCTTGGCAAAATTGAACCTCAGACACAATTAGCAGGAGACCATTTTAAAAATTGATAAACAAGTTCTGTAGTATTCTAACTATCTATTAAATAGACATGATGTTTTGGGTACATAAGATCCATTTAGAGATGGTTATTGAAGGGCCATATAAAGCAGTAATGGCTGATGGTATAATCTAAATTTTTCAACACCAAGGAGTTGTGCAGATGGATCTTCTATCTCAATGGAGTTCAAGAAGAATTCATAAATGCTCAGCCCATTCTCTGGGCTTTTTTTTTTTAATCTTAGGCTATATTAATTCCCCTTAGTAGTCAGAATATTCCTAGTAACTCAGGTATTTTTATTAAAAATGCTGCAAAGCTTAAATTTTGCTGATTATGTTTCTTGATTCTCTAGTGGGTTTAATGTCTATTGACTGAATGTTAAGTCCTAGAACTTCATAACTCTTACTTCACTGGAAAACTATTCCAGCAAAGTTTACTAATGTAAAAAAAAAAAAGATTTTAAATTATCAAAAAGCTGAAGTATGGGACATTTTTAAGAGTGCAATGTTACTTCCTTCAACTACAGTAATTTGATCTAGCTTTAGGCTCAAACACATCTTTAGAAACTGGCTTTATAGAATGGATTAAAAATATTTGTAATTACTGTATCAATTGTTTGTTTATGTAGATGCTGCCAAAGTATTTAGGAGTGCTTGAGAACAGTTTCTTTTCTTAAATATATTTATTTTACAGTTTTATTTACATTTACTAGCCTGGAAAAACCTTTCATCACAGATCTATGAAAGATACTGGTTTTCATGTAATTGAAAAAATACAAGCAAAGCTGTTATTTGCATCACACAGACAAAAGAAAAAATACTCAGTTTCTTTTCAGAATCTGAGCATTAAAAAAAGAAACCAATTTAAGATATGCTACTTATACGTAGGAAAAAAGTCTTTCTGTATTCCTCAAGTAAAATATTTCAAGGAATGAAGATCTATATAAATATATATAGAGAGAGATACAGTTATATGTATAGTTGCTAATATACATGTAAATATATGTATGTATATGTACGTTTATATAAATATAGATGATATAGAGTTATAGATATATAGTAAGTGACTCTAGATCTTTTCTTATAGTTAAGCATTAGAGCTTCATCACTTTTCCTTTCTTGGAATAGGCTGTATAATATAAAAATACATAGTTTCAGAGAGAAATAAAATACGGGGTACACAGTGCTCTGAAATCACTTATCCTAGGTAAATAAAGGTAGACCGGACAGCTAAACTGGACTTTAAGGATAATGCCACAAAGAGAAACACCAGCCTCTAAAAGCTATTAGCCATGACTATGCTCAGTAAAGTTACTCACCGTTGGAATGTATATTTCCAAAATATCAAAAATTGGTCGCAGCATCACATGTTGACAATCTTATTTGTATATTCTAGATAAAAGCAGTAAGAACTCTCCCTATAAGCAACACTATAGTCTAAGCTTCTGAGCATACAATGGTGGTGATGATATGAGAGTGTGCCGCCATATTACTTTGTACAATTTACTTGTCTATACAAAACAAGGACAGTGCTTTTAATAGTCCTGAATTTAATACTTCCACATTTCAACAGAAATCTTAAAAATGAAGGCAGGACATAACTCTAATTCAATGTACAAAAGACTTGATAATTTCTCTCGGGAAATACTTAAAGCATTCAGATTAATTCAGAGCTTTGTTTTTACCTTAATTTTGGTTGTAAACGTATGTCAGTTATAAGTGTACTAAACCCATATATGTTTGCTAACTTGATTTAATGTATGATGCTGCCTGGAATGATCACTTTGAATTGAAATATGCTGAACTACACTGCAAGTTTTAAAACAGCAGTGTTTTTTAGGCAAGGTGAACACATGATAACAGTCATTCCATAGTTGTAAATTTCTTCAGTTAATAGTTATATGTTACAAACAATATCAAGTACAAGCCAAACTTTTTATATTTTTGCATTAAACATGAACTGGGTTACTGTATAATTTCAACATATGACATCCCATTTCAAAAATTATTTTCCATAGGCAGTTTTTTATACTTTTAGGCATTTTAATTTCTTGAATTAAAGGACGCAATGTAGGTAAAGATATTCCTATATTTTCAAGTTCTCTTTTGATTGGTAAGGGACAGTGTGAGCCCATCTGTTTTGCAGCAAAGAAAGCCCCAAACCATCTGTGTAGAACCACATGCCAGCTAAAACACAGAGATATGCACAGTTTTTTTGTTATGAAAAATTTTGCAGTATTTTTTTCTGTATTAGTGTGAATAAATTAGCAACAACTAAATTAAAGAAATCTTTAGAGAACATATTAAGTTTCTAGTGCCTACAGTAAATTATAACCATTTAGAGATTATGGAAGTTGCATTGTCCCCATATGAATTTTTCCTTACTATTCTGAATTTGATACTGAAATCACTCATCATCTGCAAAGTAAAATAGCTTCATTTGGTAATGTAAGTTCATTTTTATAAAACTGTTTTTGATTGAGCAATTCTTTGACTTTCAAACAGTAAATAATTGTGATTTTTTGTTCAGCTATAAATAGTAGCATAGTAAAATGAATAGTATGGTTATAATTCATATATTATATTACTTGCACAATATCTGCATACTATAGTAGATGAGAATGTGTTACGGCATATTTTCAAGAAGCTCTTATTTTCCTATTTTTAATCAAGTATTCTGCTGAAGTATTTTTTAGGTTCTACAGAGTAACTGAATATATAAATTCATTGCTGGTGTCTAGGAGTCAGTAAGAATATTGAATAATAGATTAAGTGTTAATTATATTTTATAATTCTAAGGCTCTGAAGGATTACATTAATATTTTTAAAATACTACTCCATTTAAAATATTTTATACAGCACTTCATAATGGGGTTTTGCCTACACAAAATTGGCTAGCCTAGCCATTTTTCTGATTTTGAAAAAAACAATCAGTTGAACACATGTAGGCCAAAAATCTCTAAAAATTTACCCAAATCACTTCCTGATCTTCTCGCAAGCCTTCTATCTTCAACCTGCTTTAGTTTATATGTGATTGCTGTTTGATGAGTTAGAAAATAACAAATAATAGAGGTATGCGAATGTATATCAGCTCCTTAGTGCATAGTAAGTATTGATGAAATACGTTACTCTTCGAGGGAGACCTTTTCTATTATGTTTTACAGTGGTGTCGAAAATGCTTATTATCTGTTTGAAAAACATTAAAAGCTTTAAATTCAAGCAGCTCATTTTTCATTTTGTTAATTGCATAACATACTAATGTTGCACTAGGTTGTTTTTTTCAGTGGTATAATGATGCAACAATATTTACATACCAACTCTGGTTTTCCTTTAATGGTTTCTATAACAAGATCATAATTTCCTTTAGCGTAATCACTGGCAGATTTATTTGGCGTCCCATCTTCGCTCCACTCTGGCTTTGGGGGCCTGGGAGAGAGCACATACTACTTCCTCTCCCTTTCCCCATCAAGTACGCTCTGCTCAAGTGTAGATGCTGCAGGTCTGGGTTACACTCCCGCCAAACATCCATGTTTAAAAAGCTTTTGGGCAGAAGTTAGAGGAATCAGTTGATTTCTATGGAGATTCTGTCCTAAAAGCTTTAACAAATTGGTTTACCACCATAATTTTACAGCACAGTAAAGATGTGAGTATGTGAAAGTGGGTGGTTGGAGAAAAATTTCATTGAACTAGTTTCAATAGATTCCTAAGAGAGGTGACGTTATGAAAAAAGAACATTATGGTGTTAAAGTTTTTCTACAATGCACTCGCTCTTAATCTAAATGCTGACTCGAAAATCCAGGGTTTCAACGCAGACCTCTATCACACTGCCTGGGAAGTCCTTGTGACCCATCCTCCACCCACCAGGCATAGCATGTGCCAAAAAAGCACTGTAAATTCCTCTTGTGAATTTTCTATTTTCCTACATAAAACAATAATAAGGTGTTAAGATTTGTCTGGCTACTTTGCTCAACATGCCTTGGAAGCAGATGAAAACATCGTAATATGACATTCCAAATTTAGCTCCATTTGCCCTGCATAGAGAAACAAAATAAAAAAACAAAAAACAATTTCAAGCTGTCTCCTAAAATGAGCTGATTTCAGAGAAAAATACCATTAATCGGAGTACTACAGATTGGTGCGACTTGTTCTTTGGATGACATTGTATGAGATAACTACAAACCACTCATTATGTTTCAGAGATAGTTTGTTAAATGTCTAGCTTCTTTTTAGTTAAGCAGCGAGTGACCTGTTTTAAACCACAGTAACGGCAGAGTTTTGAAAAGAAAAACTCTTCACACATGATGGAGTTGGGTAAAGCTGTGATTTTCTGCTTGGCTGGAAAACAGTCTATGATGCAGTTATAAGGTTAATCAATCTGAACTAAAATGGAAAGAGATATGCATAAGAGATACATGTAAAATGGGATCCTTAATGTCTCAGAGAAGCGTGTATTTATATGTCCTCACAGTGGTGATTCAAGCTAATTTCAATTCTACCATGAGATCTCTAATGGTTACCTTGAGCACTGTTAATTCACTTGGCTGTGAGACATCCCTTTCTGAGGAAAAATTAGAAATATATATCAAAACCCATGAAATAGGCTTGACAGAAATCCTTCGCATATTAAAAGCTGACATAATTATTCATTGCAAGCAATAAATAGAACACATTTAAGATTTTATCAAAATGTTCTTATAATAATGGAAACTCAGAGAAGAGTTTATTTCAATTAACTTGGAAAGCAAAATAAATATTTAACTATTTAGCATTCCACAATTAAGATCTATAATTTAAATGAGATGCAATTATTTTCCTCTCTTCAATGAAACTATGCTCTACGTAGTATGGGCCAGAGCTTTATTTTACTTTTCTCTTCCAAGGGGCCATTTGTTTTTTAACGTTTTTCTTTTTTTCTCTGCTTTTAATCTGCTCAAAGAGTGTCAAACTCAACTGCTCCAATACCTGCACAGTCAAGACTTTCTTCTATTTTATAATGTATGTCTGCTTATTAAAGTCTTCAAGACATCCTAGACTTAGGCAAACAGTGTCCAAATGTACCATATTTAGCTTCTATCTCAAAATCTCCCGAGCTGTCAATTTAGGTGTTAAAGAGACCATTTGTAAAGCTTGGCTGGGAATTGCCATTATTGACTGGAATGTGTGTTTATCATTACATTCAATGATGAAAGTGGAACATGTAGCATATGAATAAATGTCAGCAGATGTTTCTTTTAAATGGCCTGATTTCAACCTCCTGTTGTTTGTCTTGAATACAAATATTAAAAAAGGGAAAAAAAGGCAGAATTTTTATGACATAAGTGCAAGGGTAGTTAGATTTTTTGAAAAACAACAAAAATAATGGCTAGAATATCAGACTAAGGGAGTAAAGTAGAATTAAGAGTTAGTTGGCTGTGCTCAGCTACTCCTGTGAACTTCTAAATAGACTTAGCAAAAGGAGGGATTTTTTGGTATGTGGTTACAGCAAAATTTAATCTCATGGATGTTTGTGTTTAACAGCTGTTATTAATGATTTTTAAAAATAGCTGAATTTGATTACTGCACGGAGACTGTTCAACTTGGGTAAGGGTCTTAAAAGGTCTTTATCTCTTATTGGGAGACACTGAATAGAAATAGACACTGTTTTCTTCCAAACTCTTACTTTGAAAGATAGACATTGAACACAGAAAGCATTTTTTACATATTTTAGGGAGGCAAAAGCAACATAAATTCGGTGGTATACAAATGGAATAGACATTTTAGATGGTACGACACTAACTCATCCTTTGTTCACTTCTACAGAGATTTTTGTGAATGTACTATATTTAGTCGAACTCCTGTGGTGTTTTGGGGGCTGTAAATTTTTGGGTGTCATTTGAAAAGGCGTAAAATGACTAGAGACAAATTCTGGGTGGGCTTTAAGAGCAGAAAATCTAACTTTAAAAATCAGGCACTCGTATTAAATTTCCAACATGATTGGTCTAAAATACTACAGAGAAAATTTTCAAATATAATATATCTTATAATAAAATTGTTCAGAATTTGTCACCATTTCCACTTTATTTAAATGATAATAATTTGTACTTCAGATCATAAGGAGCACTACAGGCTAACACTTACATCTGTCAAAAAACAGAACTTTCAAAGCCACTGAAGTTATGAGCAAACCATGTTCCAAGCTTCAAAAAGGGCAATGACTCAGGGCCGGCTTTCTATCCCTGGCTTTCATTTTGGTAGCAGGATTGTTTGTAGCCATAGTCAGGAGTGGGCACAGATATTGCATTCGCAATTAGCCATTTTCTCTTAATTTTGAGAGTGTAAATGCCTAATTGCTTGTGCAATTAAAGGAAGCAAAAATTTTCTGCCTGTAAAATAGAAGGCTAGGGCAGAATGCAAATTAAAACCATTAGTATAATTTTCTGACTTGTATATCAACAAATTATATATGTTTTTCCTATATGTTTAATATTTCTGTAGTATTGATCAAAAACTACCCTTCAAAATGGGACATGCTCTCACATAATGCTTGATTGCTTCTAAGATAAGACAGAGAACATTTTGACAGTCATGCTAATCCAAATATCAAGTTTAATATTTAACAATCAAGCATGTTTAAAAAAAAAAGGAATAAGGTACTCATTTGTTACTGAAGCTTTCTGGTGCAATAAATGCAGTATTTATTTTGATAATCCCCCTGAAATTCGAAATTGAACCTACATCTGCTTTTCCATTATTTGGCACATCTATACCATTCATCTTTGCAGGTCAGAAATAGCAAAAACTACACTTACTACTTTAGACTGAAAACATGCCCCTGCCATTACTCCATTCCCACCAGATACTTTCAAACCAACTCCCCACCTTTCGTCACTATGCACACTTTACACATTCCTTCAGCTCAGCACTTTGAATAACCTCCTTCCATCACAAATATAAGTTAAAGTTCCCCTTCTGCAAAACCCTTGGTCAGGCCACAGTCACCTTCCTTCACGTTCTTCTCCAAATTCTTTTTTCTTTTTCCTTTTTTTTTTTTTGCTTTTTTTCTGTCCTTGTTTGTTCCTTCCTAATCTGGGCATCACACATACCCCCACGCTAATATGTCTGCAACACCTATTCCAAGGCTCATTCTCCTCTACCAAACTATTTGACATACAAAATATGAAATGCCTATTAATTAACTCTGCTTCACTTAGCTTTGCATAACTGATCGAAATTATCCTCTACGGCTCTATTATGATGAAAAGGAATTATTAACTAACTGAAGAGTTCTTTGGATGATTGGAACGTGAAAGGACCGGAGAAATGCTGGGATTTAGTCATACCTCATTTGTCACATGAGGAAATGGGACACTGAGAGGGCAAAGGGGCTGTGCTGTGTTTGTCAGAGAAAGGTCAAGAATCCCTTCAGTCACTCTGCCTCTACCCATGCGCCAGAGCAGGAATTTACCCCCCAGGTTCTTCAACACATCACGGGCCAAAGGGTATGGCACTTAACCTCTATGAACTTCTGCTTGCTGTCCCAAGGGTTCCAAACCAGCCCCAGAAGTAGGCGAGGCACAGCAGGCATCCGTGCACCACATATTACAAATGGGAGACGTGCAATAGGAAGTTATCAGGATTCAACTATATTAATATTGGCTGATAAGAAATTACCTGTAATCCACAAAGAGAAAAAAAAATCTGTTAAGATGCGGGAATTAGTAATAACCTTTTTGTAATAACACATCTCCTAGTCTAAAATTAGGTCAAAAGATATAGACGTTCTATGATGAGAGGCTGCCTTCACTCTTGCTGAGCTGTTTTTAACTGCCAACAATAATTAATATCATTTTGTGACTCTAACTAAGCCAGAAAGGCCTACAAATGACACCTTTTTTAGGGAAATGGCTTTGATGGAAAATCTGAAGGTTTGATGATATATACTCCCCTCAGAATGGCTAGGTAAGATAAGAGGATTGTCATGTTCCTAAAGTTCGCTTCCTCACTAAAGCTGTCCAGTGTCTTCCAGAATGAGATTTAGAAAATACTAATTTGTAGGAGACACTGGATTAGATAATCGTAAACAAATCTCATTTTCCAGGAGCTCACAGACTCTGTTCATGCCATTTTGTGACTCTACAAGATTGGGGTGTGAGAGGCAGGGTGCAGTGCACACTGGTTTTCAAATGTATTCAGCATGTTTTCTTAGCATATCTCATCATACTACTGTTCTCGGAAAATCTCTGCACAAAATCTTGTTTAACACTGGGGTACTACAAATGATTAATAAGAAGTTAAAGTTGCCTACTAGCATGTCACACTTAAAACTGGGAAGGAGCAAGGGACTCTGACCACTCAGCCAGAGTTCTTTCCACTTTCCCATCATAATCTCAGTGGTCACCCTGGTTCTCACACTAAGAATTTTTATTGAGTTTTTCAATTCTTCTCTTTACTTGATAGGCTATTAGGAATAGTTTATAGCTTCACGTCTCATTAAGTTTAGGCTTCATGTCTTAATTAAGTCAAACAGCAAGAAATATACAGAGAAGGTTGACAGAGGAGTTTAAGGTCCAGTAAACAGCAGAGAAGAGTCTGTTGGGGTAGGCAGTCTCCACATAATATGAGCACCAGACAACCCCTGGCTCCAAAAGATCTTCTTAGCCAGGGCACCAGCAATTCTCATCACATGGAGAGGGGTTTAGCAGGAAGACAACAGATAGCACCTTCTATGTACAAGGTACTGGTCTTGGCACCTTCACAAAGATTATTTCCTTCAGTGTCTGACCACTTGGACAGGAAGATCAGGAAAATGGGTAGCATCATCCTTATTTTCCAGAAGGGAAAAGAGACACATAATTTCTTGGAAGTACTAGTCAAAGGGCATGTTTCTTCTCAGGGCTAACACACTGAGCAGGCTGGGAAAGAGCAGCCCCAATCATAGGTACTAAGGACCGGGTGAGAGGAAAGATAGAGATTAAAAATGCACAAGCTTATATAGAGCTTATGATAATCACTGAAACCAGAGAGCAGCAAGAGTGCTTTTTAATCCTTCAGTAAATTATCACTGATATTAAAAACAGGGTTTTTAATAGTTAGAGATGCTTTAATAAAGAAACAGATGCTGAAAGTTTCCAAGTAGACTCAAGTCTCAGCACTGGCTAATGCAGGTAGAGTTAAATCTGAGATTATGAAGAGGATTCTTGACATCTCTATCAGTGCTTTACAAAGCTATCAAATCCAACTTTTAAAGGATCTTCAGTTCACTGCACTCATATGTTTTGGTGAGAAGTTTTGTTTCTTTGTTCCTGACCTAAACAACCGATTAAGAGTATTAAGAGTTTCTGTGAGCAGTTTATTCTTACTCTCTCACTAACTCAACGTTTTGATTTTCAAACATTCTTCAACACAATGTATTCTATAGTTTCATATACTTGTGAAGGTTGTTATCAGAAACAAATTTCTTTCACTTAAAGAGCTTTCAAAATGATTACTTATAAAAAGAAAAAAAACAAAACTGTCTTACTCAGATGTGCATAATATTTAATTAGAAAATCATTTAAGTTCTCATTTTAACACTATTAAAATATAAATCTTTATTACAAAACTACAAAATACAAGATTTACATTTTCTACTCTATTAAAATGGCTAAAAAAGAAAACTGCACCTAATGAAATTTTAAATCCTGTAAAATAATATGTCAACAGATATATTATTAAAATTTTACTCTTCCAATATTAGTATCTGACTCATTATCTTTATATACTAACATTGTCACAGTTAAATCACTATCTATCAAATATAGGAACAGAATGATAAAACATGGGATGAGCCAGATATGATCAGATAACTTAATCTATGCAATTGTGAATCTCATATTAATGAGGGAATCCACGTCAGAAATTAGTAACAGGAGGTATCTTACAGATGGATGGTGATAAAAAATTCCAATTTAAAATGAAAGTAGCATCAATGCAAATTAGTGCAAAGTGTAACTTTTGTTCACAAAAAATTAAGGTCAAATTGCACAGATTTAGAATTAAATGTATTAATTCCAGACACTGTCAGCAGTCAGTGTCTTAGAGAACCTCAATCACTCATCTTTCTGAGAGTACTATGAAAATTGTTTTAGACAAGTGTCCTACTCTAAATGGTGCTTTTTCAGTCCCTTCACCTTAACCTGCATGCTTATATAGTCTTTCAACTATTTCCAAATGAGAATCTCCAATTTAAAAGCCTATTTTTAAAGAAAAACATTTGGAAAATAAAGTTCAATGTCTGAAGAGCTGAAATATTCTGTGTGAATACCAGCCCTGGACTAAAGATTTTCACTGAGGAAATGAGAGTTTTGAAGCATTTGGGACGAAAGGAAAAGAATATTTCTTCCCAAACATTTCCAGCTTAGAATATGGGGTGAGGAAACTGGAATTTTCAAAACTTGAAAAAAAAAAAAGAGAGAAAACATTTTGGCTGATAAGATGCTCCTGAATAAAATATTATCTGAAACAAATGTTTAATTCAGAAAACACCTGCCAATGTAGATGTGCCCTTCAATAAATATGGCATCTCCATCCTCATTTAACATGTTTCTTAGCAATGAAATGTTGGCATTAAATTTAAACATAAGTGCAGTATAAAACAGGCATATAGCTATATCTTGTGGACATGGTGTTATAACAGTTAGACCAGGAATTTTCAATGTTTTGAAGTCACAACATTTTTATATTAACACCATTTAGAGACCATAATTAAGTAGTAGGGTGTTTAATGATATATAAAAGAGAATAATATTGTAATCACAGTGATACTGGTATACTGTTGATAATTTATATAAAAGGAGTAATCTGAAAATAAGGCTTATGATAATATTAAGACAGTAAAGTTTGAGGATAAAGGCCACAAGCAATATAATAATATTTCCATTTTCCTTTTCATGTTTTTTCCCAATTCATGTAAAATATCTACAAAACTGTTTTTATATACAAGTGGCAACACAAATACTGTTTATTTTCTGATGCCTCCTTGAACACCCTTGAGACAAATGTATCTTTGTAGAACAGAGGCAATAAAACAATCTAGAGACCTGAATGAAGATGGATTCATTCTTTCATGGACTTACAAATTATATCACTCCTAAAAACTTAGTGTATAAAACAAAAATCTGTAATTTCCAATAAAAACATCCAATGGGTATTATACTTGCAAACCATGAAAACTGGCAGACATTATGCAACCTTAATTTGAAGGATAATGTAAAAAAGTCCTGAAACTGGAAAACTGCAATTGTCAAAATAAAGAAAACCAGATGCTACCTTGGTTGAAAGAAAAGTTTCAAAGCAAAAGAATATCTTAATTACTATGACAGTTGTTACACTAAACCCTCTAGGTTTGAATTGGTTTGAGGGGAAAAAATGTTTAGAACTTATTCAAACCTGTATGTTTATAACCAGAAAGCTGTAGTTTAAAAACTCATGCAAATGCTTACTGAAAAGAAAGCAATGTTTTTTCTTTGAAAACGTACATATAACAGAATACTATTAAGATTATTTTATTCAAGAGCTGTTATAATGAAGTATTTTGACTGAGATGTTTAAAGCTTGCCACTTGAAACATTTATCTTATTATCATATATCAGTTTATCAGACCAACTATTTGATAATGCAGTCCTTAAGCAGAAGAGATACAGCTCAGGTAAAGTTACATGGGAGAATGGGAAGGAAAACCTCCCTGAGAATGCAAATGCAAATACTAATATACAAAGGAAAGACCAGCCATGGTCTTAATGGAACATGTGTAATGGGCCTTTGGTGCAGATAGTGATTATGCGATGTCAGAAAGGAAACAGGCGCTAAACATACCAGTTCCAAAAATCTTTCATGTAACGTAGGGTTTTTAATGTCTGGTTCTTGAGTAAGGGTTTATAAGCCTCACTTCACCTGTGAAAGGTTTTAGATTAATACTTATATCAATTCTCAATTCTATGATTGAAACTTATGATTCTAAAATTCAAAATCCATTCTAACATATTCAGTGTTCATTATATTACTGAATGGATTTCTTGAGCTTCATTCAAGAGAACTTAGTTATTGACTATTTTAAAAGACCTATATATACTTGTCCCCCATGAACCAACTATTGTGATGCCCTGAGGGATGTTTTTCCTATTTTTTATCACTTTAAAGTACCACATATGAAAATTCTGACTTATTAATATCTGAAAACATAATGAGGCTTCTAAAGTGTATAACACTGGGGCACCTCAGTGACTCAGTCTGTTAAGCGGACGGTTCTTGATTTTGGCTCAGGTCATGGTATCAGGTTTCTGGGATCAAGCCCATGGCAGGCTCCATGCTCAGCAGGGAGTCTGCTCAAGCATCCTCTCTCTCTTTCTCTCCCTCTGGCCCTCCCCCCCGGTCGTTCTCTCTCTGAAATACGTGAATCTTTAAAAAATATGAATAAAATAAAGTGTATAACAATTATTTTAAATGATAATGGAAAGTTATCTGAATTCAGATTCACAATGTACATACTCAAGAAAGTATGCTCAAAAAGTTAGTGGAGCTCCTTATAATATAAAGTGATACAGAATTTTGAATAATTTATTTTAAAACAAATTGTTAATATGTAAAATATCATTCAAACTTGGCTAATCTCATCATTTCTAAAAAAGATATACAGACAGGGTGCCTAGGTGACACAGTCAGTTGAGCCTCTGACTCTTGGTTGGTTCCAGCTCAGGTCGTGATCTCAGGGTGATGGTACTGAGCCCTGCATCAGGCTCCACACTCAGCATGGAGTCTGCTTAAGATTCTTTCTTCCTTTCCCTCTGCCCCTCCCAATTGTGCTCTATCTTTCTCTCAAATAAATAAATAAATCTTTTTAAAAATGTATTTTTTTAGAGCAGCTTATAGTAGATCAAGGATCTTGCTGAGGGCAATTAGGAAAAGCTGAATAACATACAAAGACATAAGCTTGCAGGTATTGGAGAGTTGCTGAGACAGCCAGGATTTGAGAGGCAAACCTTTGAAGAAAAAGGAGCTTACTAAAACAAACCAAATTTTTTAAACATTTATTTTCCTCTCATGGCATATGCCAATTCTTGGCTTAGGGCAAGGAGATGAGAAAGGAGGTAGAGGCCGGCTGCTACCCACAGAAAAGGCAAAAACTAAAGTTTTGTGCTATCAAGGCATTTGAGGACTCTAGAGCTTCGCAAAAAGGAAGAATCTCTTCTCTTCAAAGAAATTACCAATAAAGCTGCATTGATCATTACACTAAGAAGCCAAGCAGAAAGCAAATATAAAGCAGGACAGAGTATGGGCTTTCTCATGGCCCTGGGAAGCCTCTCAGCTGAAAACCCTGGAAAGCTGTACCTTTAGAAATAGATGAGTAAGAGAAAGACCAACCATCACAAAGATAGAAAATCAAACTCCAGCCAGCTCAATTCATCATTAGGTTGATATTTTCTGTCCTTTTGTTACCTGCCAGATGATGTGGTAAATCCTCTCTGGAATGAGATAACAGAAATCAGTTCCTACAATCAAATACAATGTCTAGGATTCAGTAAAAAAAAAAAAAAAAATTACAGTCGTATGAAGAAAAAATATCAAAAGAACAACTACGCAATAGAACAGACCCATAGGTGACACATACATAAGAATTATGAGACATGGAATTTAAGATAAATAGATCAATATGTTCAAGAACTAAACAAGCCAAAGAATCTTACCATACAACTGGGACATACAAAAAAACAAACAGACAAACAAAAATTCTAGATCTAAAAATTTAGATCTAGATCTAAAAAATTACAGTAACAAATTTAGATTTCAAAGTATAGGCTTAACAATGGTTTGGAAAGAGCTCAAGGATGGCTTACAGAGCTAGATAGAGCTGTAGAAAATATCCAGACTGAGCATGGATGAGAACAAACTATAGAAATGATCCCTGAAAGTATAGTCTTGAAGCATGGAGAATAAAATAAATGGAAAGTACAGATAAGATCATAAGATATATGTGGGTTGTGTTTAAAAAGGTTTAACATATATGCAATTTGAGTCCTTGAAGAGAGGAGAGGGAGAATGTGGTAAACACAGTATTAAAGAGACTATTACCAATAACTTTTCAATACTGAAGAAAAACTTCAGCACAAATCCAGAATGTCTTATGAACCCAAAGCATTTAAATACAAAAAAAAATTACACAGAGAAAACCAGACTGAGTTTCTTCAGCATAAAACAGGTAAAAATCTTACAAAGAGTTTAATGTTCCCCATGAGTGAAAAAGTCATTACTTTAAAAGAAGTGAAAAAAAACAATGAAGCCAGAGGATAATGAAATATCTTTAAAGTGCTGAAAGAAAATCCTACTAAATTAGAATTTTATACCCAGATGAGATGTCCTTCAAAAAGTGAAGATGAAATAAAAATATAAAAACTAAGATTATTCATAGCAGTAGAGTTACATTAAATAGTGAAAGATTTCTTGGAGCAGAACAAAAATGAATCCGGAAGTAAACAGAGAAATGCAGAGAAGAATAAAGAACAATGGGAAATTTAAGTATGTTTATACATCAAAATGGATATTAAAACTGAAAAGAAATAATATATTTTGTGATTTAAAATATAGTTAGAATTGAAATGTTTGATAGCAATAATACAAAAGTCAAGAAATGGGTAAATGGAGATAAAGTATTCTGTGTACCTTGCATTGTCTGGGAAGTAGTAAAAGTACAAATTTAAAATAGATGGTCATATAATAAGGATGTGAGTTATAATCTCTAGGGTAATCAATGATAAAAAAAAAAAAGTTAGGCATAATTACCAAACTAGCCAAGAGTTCAGGGAGGGGGACATGGATTGCTAAGAATATTTGGTTAGTGAAAGATAAGGAAAGAAAGAAAAGTAAAATGAAAATTATGGAGAAAGCAAGAAATAAATAGCATAACCGTAAATATAAACTCAATTGTATCAGCAATTACATTAAACATAAATGGAACAGATACACCATTGTAAAAACAAAGACATCCAATGATTTAAAAAAAAAAAGCCCAGCTCTATGCTATTAAAAATATGTCCTTAAATTCACAAGGAGGTTGAAAATAAGAGACAGAAAGCATATCTTGCAAATACTAAGCAAAAGAAAACTAGTGTGGCCATACTGACATAAAACAGGGTAGATGTTCAGGTAGGTAATCTTGTTAGAGCTAAAGAGAGGCATTTTCTAATGATAAAAGAGTTAATACATCAGGAAAATATAGCAACTTTAAATTTATATACATCTGATGGCATTGCTTTAAAATATATGAAGCAAAATAAGATGGACAGAAATAGGATATGCACAAATCAAAAATCATATTGGAAGATTGTAATACCTCTCTTAGTCATAATATAATAAATAGACAAAATAACAATAAGGATATAGAAGAATTCAGCAAGAAAATAAATACTCCTGACCCAACTGACTTATTTAGAACACTGTCTTTGGGGTGCCTGGGTGGCTCTGTTGGTTGGGCGTCTGACTCGGTTTTGGCTCAGGTCATCATCTCAGTGTCCTGGGATCAAGCCCACATTGGGCTCCATGCTCAGCACAGAGGTTGCTTATCCCTCTCCCTCTCCTTCTCCCTCTGCTTCTCCCCTCTTGCACTCTCTATCTCTCAAATAAATAAAATCTTAAAAAAAAAAGAAAACACTGTCCTCAAACAAGATAGAATATACATTCTTTCAAGTACACATGGAATGTATACCAAAATACACATTTTATCAATGTTGGTATATGTTCAATACATTTTAGAGAATTGAAATCATGGCATATTCTCTGACCTCATTGCTATTAGACTAGAAAACAATTTTTTACAAAGATAAGTGAAAAATCCATGTATATTAGGAAATTAACCAGTACACTTTTAAGAACAGACAAAACTTCCTTAATCTGTTAACAGGTACCTATAAAAACCTATAGTACATATCATGTGCAATAGTAAAATGAAGAAACGTCCCCCCTCAACACACAAAACTGAGAAAGAAACAAAGATGTTCATTAGTGCCTCTTCTGTTCAACATTTAGTCAAAGTAATAAGAAAAAGAAATAAGGGATATAAGGCTTAGAAAGGGAGAGAAATATAACATTATTTACAAATGACATAACTGTATATTTATAAAATCCAAAGTTTTCTATAGTAAAACCATTAGAATTTGTAAATGAATTAAGCAAGGGAAGTGGAAAAATGGTCAATTATTTCTATAGACCACTAAAAATTATGAAATGAAATTCTAAAAAATATACATACAATTTGAAATAGCATCCAAAAAAAGCAAATGTCAAAGAAAAAATCTAACAAAATATGTGTAAGACCTCTATCCATAAAACTGTGAAATACTGAGAGAAATTAAATAAGACTATTAAAACTATAAATGAAAGGATTTACCATGTTTATAAGCAAATACAATGTTGAAAGCATAGCATTTCTCCCAATCAAAATTCTAGCAAACATTTTTAAATGTAGAAATTAGCAAGATCATTTTAAATGCAAAAGGATAAGAATAACAACAGCATCTTGGAAAAGAACAAAATCAAAGGATATACATTACTAGAAATCAAGACTTATTACAAAGTATAATTAAGACAGCATAGTGCACAAGGAAACTTAAAAAAAAAAAGAATCTAATGACAATCTACACATACACAGTCACTTGATTTATGAAAAAGGTGATACTGAACTACAAAATTGAAATGGCACTAGCCAATTGAATATACATAAGGAAAAATTATAACTGATTCCCCAAAAATAGGAGGATACTGTTACATCCTTGGGGTAAAGACATCTTTAACAGGATACAAAATGTGCCCATCATAAAGGAAAAGACTACTTCAAAATTGAAAGATTATATTAATCCAAAGTCACCAGTAAGAAAGTGAAAAAGGCAAACTATATACTGGAAAAAAAGATAGTTGAAAAGCTTTTATCTCACAAAGGACATATATGCAGAATTTAACAAGTACTACAAAACCGTAAGAAAAAAGATAGAAAACCCAAAAGAAAAATTTATGAACCAATACTTCATAAAAGAGAATATCCCACAGCCAACAAACACAGGGAAAGTGGCCAAAACTTATCAGTTGCCAAAGAGAACAAATTAAAATTACAATGACATACTACTACATACCCACCAAAATGGCTAAACTTAAAAAGAGTATAACACCAAATTCTGGAAGCACATCATACATTGCTGGTGTAAGCACAAAATGGCACAATCACTTCAGAAAGCTGTCTGGTCAAATCTACCACGGCTGAAAATACCTTACTCAGTATTTCCAGTGCCAGGTACATATTTAGCAGAAAAGTATACTTATACATCCAAAATACTTATGAGAAGATCAATAGAAGCCAGAAATTGGAAATGACCATGTCCATCAAAAGTAGGGATAAAATGATTTTTGGTATATTCATGCAATGAAATGCTCTACAGCAATGAAAATAAATGACCTGCAATTACACCACATTTGTTTACAGCATGGATACAACAAAGAATATACTATATGTTACTACTTATATAAAGGTCAATAACATAAAATCAATCAGAGCAAATAAGAATTAAAATAGTGATTTCTTTTTGGGGGTAGTGACAAGATAGGACAAAGGGGAATTTCTTATATGCCAATATTATTCTATTCCTTTAAATCATGGAGGATTACATGGATGTGTTCACTTATTCAATATGCATTCAAATATTCAATAATATGTATGCTTAAATCCGTGCATTTTTTTGAACATGTGTTTTACTTCAATGAAACATTTACTTGTCACAAAACAAATAATTACATGGTAATGAAAACAGACTTCAAAAGACAGACATTTCTCCAAAGAAGACATACAGATGGCCAACAGATACATGAAAAGATGCTCAACATCACCAATTATCAGGGAAATGCAAATCAAAACACAATGAGATATCACCTCACACCCGTCAGAATGGCTAAAATCAAAAACACAAGAAACAACAAGTGTTGGCAAAAATGTGGAGAAAAAGAAACCCTTGTACCCTGTTGGTAGGAATGCAAACTGGTGTAAAACAGTATGGAGGTTTCTTAAAAAATTAAAAATAGAATTATCATATGACACAGTAATTCCACTACTAGTGATTTACCCAAAGAACACAAAAATACTAATTCAAAAAGATATATGCATCCTGTGTTTATTGAAGCATTATTTACAATAGCCAAATTATGGAAGCAGCCCAAGTGTCTATCAATAGATGAATGGATAAACAAGATGTGATGATAGATGATAGATAGATAGATAGATAGATAGATAGATAGATGATAGCTAGCTAGCTAGAAGGAAGGAAGGAAGATTACTTGGCCATAAAAAAGAATGAAATTTTTCCATTTGCAAGAACATGGATGGATCTAGAAGGTATAATGCTAAGTGAAATAAGTCAGAGGAAGACAAATACCATATGATTTTATTCACATGTGGAATTTAAGCAACAAAACAAACGAGTAAAGAAAAATGAGACAAACCAAAAGGCAGAGTCTGAACTATAGGGAACAAACTAATGGTTACCAGAGGGGAGGTGGGGGGTGTGGGATGGATATAATAGGTGAAGGGGATTAAGAGTACACTTATCTCAATGAGCATTGAATAATACACAGAATTTATAGAATATAAATATATTCTATATATAGAATTGTTGAATCACTATACTGTACACCTGAAATGAATATAACACTGTATGTTAATTATACTGGAATGAAATAAAATGAGAGAGAAAATAGGCTTCAGAAGGAAAGTTTTGGCTTTGCCTTTTCATGTTCTTTACTGACCTGTTGTACCAATAAATTGTTCCATAGCAGTGGGTTCTATACTGGCTTCATGAAGACTTCAATTGGTCTTCAATTTTACTAATGGCAAATAGAAGTTAAGGACTTCTGTTTATAAATACCTCTGTAATAAGAACTCCAAATGAAAGGCATTATAAAGCACTATAGAATGCTTATATCTTGGATTTTCATGTGCTTGTAATTCTTCCCTAAATCTAAAAAATTATTATATTGAGAAATAATTATCTTATTGTATCATGGCTACCTAACTACTAAGTGAGGAGGAGCTGATACCATCATCCCATCTAACAAGTGAGGCAGAATGAACCAAAAACACAGCCAAAACCCATCTGGATTTTTACTAAAAGAGGACAACTGATTGATTCAGTACTTGTTTTGTGACCTGCCAACTCAAACATCCAATTTCTCCTTTGACCTAATCTACCAGACACAGACTCCTCTAGTCATTTCTCAGAAACTAGCTTTTAATATCGCCTTCAGTGGAGAAGTCCATGAACATTTGTTCCAGACACAAAATGCTTTGGACAGCTGTCCACATTTCTCTCCACACCTGTTTTTTTCAAGGCTCCCTCAATTCTTTCGATTATATCAGATAGGCAGCCTGACTGACATGCTAATCGGCATTCAACACCTTGCGCAGCTTTACTCTCCCTCACCAAGAGGGCAGCTAAATTTCCTTTAAAGAGAGAAGAGGTATCCCCTGATTCTGAATTCTGACAGTGGCATCAGTGGGAGAGAGAGGAACACCGCTTCTTGTTCTTAAAGGAACTGGAGATTGTGCATTCATATTAAACTTCCATGCAATACATGTGAAAGTAGTAACAACGCCTCAAAAGATCTAGTGGGTGTCCTGATGACAGTACATCTCATCCTCCTCAAAACAGAAGTTATTTCTGATATGATTTATGGGACCAGTTTGCCTTATGTCACCAGAATCATGTTAGTCTATCTAATTATGTTTCAGGCTACTCTAAGGATCAACTTCTCTAGTGCGTAAACAGTTCTAGGAGTGACCTACATCTATGATTCTAGCTTCTAAAACTCTCCAGTTTGTCTCCAACAGGTTTATAATGCCTTTCCATCAGGAAAAGGGGCTCTCATTCTCTAACAGTTTTATGGACCAAATCATTAAAACAAGCATTTATTTCCCCCCAATTATAGGCACTAAACCCTAAATGGAAATGTGACTTAGTTCAATGTGATAGCTGTCATGAAATCCAGGCAGGGAAATTTAACCAAATTCACTTCTCCTAATTTCAAATCCAGTATGTTCTTCCAAAATTTTCTAAATTGTACAATGTTAGCAAAGAACATCTGTAATGAAACATGAATTATAAATGATAGCACGCAAGCTCAGAGCTGATAACTTCAGCTACCTGGTCTTCTTGGTTCCAGTTTCCCATCTCTACCTCGCTAATGTCCATTCTGTATGTTCCCTAGGTAAATCTCCTTAAAACTCTAGTGGTTGATGTTCTTAGAAAAGCCATATCTTCTGGTATACTTTCAGAATCAAGTCCAAAATTCACAGCTGAAGACCATTATGGACTAACTTCTCTCATTCTCTCATCTTTGTCTATCGTGACTATACATTTCCATTACCTAGTCTTAGACCCATCAGCTATTCCACTCAACTGGAGAAAAATCTTTTCATTACACATGCACACACACCACACACACAAACACACACACACACACATTCACATTCTTTCCAGGACATAACTAGTTAGTTAGAGAGAAATATCCAATATGCAAAGAGATTAACTATTTTAATATTCAACACTACCATTTTGAAATGCTGGGCTTCTATAAAGGCCAATTATGTAAGATGAGGAATAAAACACTCATGAGAAATTTTACCTAAAATTGGAATGGAACTTGAGTTCTTCTGCTCTTGGTTATTATGAGATTTCAACATTGTGAAAATTATTGATTCTGGATTTGTCACTATAAAGAGGAAGGACTAGTACTTAAATTAATGAATAAATGTTGCAGGTTTCAAATTCTATTTTTGCTCACAAAAACTATTGCTGCAAACAATATTTTATTAGTAACTGAATATCATTATCATCTTTCTTCCCAGAATTTGTTTACAGCATATCATTAGTGATAAAAACACCTTTATGTACCCAAAATATTTTTTGAAGAAATAAAACCAACCTGAAGGATAAATTATTCATTAGTATTTTGATCTTTGAAAGATATTTCAAAGCCCTCCAAGACCAATATAAAGTACTAGGAGTAAACTGATTTTTGTCACCCAAATTCCTTGCTGGTTTTCAATTAACTTCTCCCTTACCTAGATACTGTGGATTTACACATGCTGTGGACCTTGAATATTGATTTTCATTTAAAAATTTTAAAGAGATGATGTCCTGAACTATAAGTAACATAAATTCTGTGGGTATTTAAAATTGAAGAGAGCGAAGAAGAGTTGCTTTTAGAAAGAGCAAAGAGGACAAGTGAACAATTTAAAAATGGAATGAATGGAATTTAAAAATGCAAATGAGTGAATCATATTTTTCACAGAAGCCAGATGTCCACTTGCTTCCATGTTACAAATCAGTATAAAGGCTTATTTGTAAGGCAAGGTTTACGCAATAAAAACAAAATGATGTATTTAGAAAAACAGTCTATTGATCCATCTGGTATCAATGTCTATGTAAGAAAGGAGAAAAAAGATGGCATTTTTGTTAACTTCACCTCAGTTATCAAGATCAGAGTTGTTAATTTTCCTTCAAAAGGCCAGTAAATATGCACTACTTTGTATGCAAAATTTCTTTGTGTGTACTTATGAGCATTTTCTGTAAAGAGATATTTCCAAAAAGGTTAAGAACCACTGCTCTTCTATCCCAAGCATCTACATTTTAAAATTATATTGTTTGAAACTTCATTTGGTTAGATAGTAAGACATAAGTGCAGTGTTTTAAGAAGTCAAATATCCTGCAAGTAAAATTTTTTCCTGGAATAGTCTGATTTGGTGAGTGGATCGAAATTAATATACTTGGAAAATGGGAAGGAGTAGAAATGACAAAAGCACTGGACCATCTATTACTGTTATAAAGACAGTCGTTTAGCCTCAGAAATGATAATACAAAAATCACACACCCCAGACAAAAAAATTGTTAAAAATTATATTAATACTTTAACTATATTTACATTTATTTGGCTGAGGGTTTGGGCATTTGCATTAACATGATCAGTTACCCATATTTGATCAAGTCCACCAAAACAATAAACAAACAAACTGAGAATTGAGAAATTTATTCAAACTGTGTTGAGTCATTGAATTTAACACTTTCATATCACTTGAAAATTTGTGGAGGGGCATAAGGAGAATAGAAATATATGTCTCCCTAGGGTGCCTAAAATGACTCAAAGTTGGCCAAAGTATATAGTACAGATTCTATCCCTTGCATTTTTTTATTTGAATATTCTCTTGGAAATTTGTACTTCAAATCCCTTAATATACTACCATTACTTCACTCCCCTATTTTTTAAAAGGTCTACACAGAAGAGAGGGAATGGAGAATTATCAATTACTGAGAAAATGTAGGTTGAAGACAGCCAACACCTATCAGTAAGGCTCTTTCACACCCACATCCATATAATCCACCAGGGACTGTTATCTGATCAAAAATAGTATATTTTCCAGCTCACTTCACTAGATTTAGTTCAACCTCTGCTTTATGTAAATAGAACTTGTCTAACTAAACAGAATTTTTAAACAAGAGGGGTGGCTAAATAACACAACTTGAATAGTACTATTTCTAAGATTTTCTTTTGGACATATTAGACCAATCCATTTTTACCTTATGTACTCACACACAACTTATCACAATTAGAGAAATATAATGCATTTAATACATGGCCAAGGTAGTTATAGAAGCTACTTAAAAGAAGAAACCTATGTTTCACCTAACTTTTATAGTAACTAGGGCAAGTATTTTATACGGGGAACAGGAGATTAGGAAATACTTCTCAGTGGGGTTGTAATATTATTCACATGATATATAAAAAAAATTAATTCTTTATTAGTTATTGTTGGTAAGGATACAATCTTATTTGCTTAGGAAATGAACTTGAAGTTGTTATTTGATCTTATTATTTTCTGAAATCACCAGGCCATGTCACATGACTTGGACTCATAATGTAGGAAATCACCTAAGACCTTGCTTCTCACAGTGTGATCTGCAGACCAGCAGCATCAGCATCACCTTTGAGTTTGTTCAAAATGCAAATTTTCCTATGTACCCCAGCCTACTGAATCAGTATCTTCAATCTGACAGGATCCCCAGGTGATTCCATATACAGATTAAATTTGAGAAGCGCTGGTCTAGATTAGAGGTTCTCCAAGTGTGATCCTCAACCAGCAGCATCAGCCTCACCTGTGAGTTTGTAAAAAATGAAAATTTATCAATCCAACCCCAGGCCTACTGTACTTTAACAAGTTCTCCAGGTGGTTCTTATGCACATTATAGTTTGAGAAACACTGGCCTAGGTCATTAAATTCTGATTTTGTTTCAAATATTTTCTATGTACCAAGCCCTCCTGCTACCTGTTTCTTTGTCACACCTGCTAGAAAGAGAATCCTTCTAACATGATCCTTTCTATTCTATAATAGAAAGGAAAAAAATGCTTATATATTTAGCTGTTCTTGGAAAGCCCTAGAATCCCATCAAATATTTAAAACAATTTGAGTGGAGGTTTCCCTATTTGAGTTTGTTATTCCAGCATCGTTCCTATTATCTCAAAAGATTATCATGAAAGTCTCACATATTCACTTATGTTTATTTTATCATACATGAGCTTGCATATGCATGCACTCATACACACCATTCAAAACATAGAGGTATTGAATAGGTAGCGAGTAGTCCTATCAATCATATATTTAGTAGTTACTGTTTCCCCTTTCCTTCCCATGTAACATAAAAAAAGACAAGAAAGAAAACCCAATATCAAAACCAATAGGCAGAAGCAGAACTTCACAATAATGCAAATTTTTAAAGCCACACAAAAAAAAAGGAATGTTTTAAAGCCAAGAGCCTTACAGCACAAATTAACTCAGTTCTCCTGTAGCAATCTTTGGTCTATCTGCAAGAAACTGAAGTGGTCCCATTTTTACCATCAATCTAGTTGAGTGATCACCTCCTCTATGAAGCCTTCCAGTCTCTCTGAGGCAAAATTAGAAGCTCCTCTTCTGACTTCCCATAGAAATGTTGGTGTGCCTTTATCATAACCCTTACTATATTGTGCCGTTAATTTTGGTTTGTTGCTTCATTCAGCAGACTATGAATATTTTAAAGGTTGGAAACTTTATCTTAGTAGTCTCTGATAGCAAGAATAGCCATGCTCTTTAGTCAATACTTAGTAACTATCTTTGACTGAACAAATGAGTAAATGAATGACACTATCACAGTAAACAGAATATACCCTTTCAAAGCATAAGAGCTCAAACAACAATGAAAACACCAGGCATCAGAAATAATCACAAATCTTGCATTCCTTCTTATGTTAACAGTGTTAGAATCCTCTTCATTTTGTACCTATGTAGGCCCTGAACAATTTAAATGACTTGCTCAGATTTATATGGCATGATACTGAAAAATCAGACAAATATCTTCTTGGTTTTTCCATTGCCCAACACTGTCACTTGAAAGGCCATGAATGAACTCAATTATGTGCTTTCACACTTAAATAATTATGAAAATTATGTTGCCTTTCACCTGAACCATTGCCTTGCTTCGTTATGTACTTCAGAACTGTAAAAAATGTTTTTCATTCTGCGCCATCACTTTTAAGCCTCAAAATTCTTATTATTGGAAACAGATTTTCTCCTGTCTGGTTTAGGGTATCTTTGAAACATTTCCAGATCTCATTTCACCTTAAAAGTCCTCTTCCTCTTTCAATACCTGTGCTTGAATCCCCTTAAGGTTAAAGTTGCACACACACACACACACACACACACACACACACACACACACCCAATGAAAGGGCAGACAACTTAACACTGCTTGGGAGGATTTTTCCCATGCTTTGGTCCCAAACAACCACATGTAATATTGGGTGACCTTTTGCTCCAGACTATTCAGCCTATTATATAGTGGCTTCCTTTTCTTAGACATAGCAAAGAAGGGTTCAGGCCTCAGATTTTTGAAGTGGAGCATCAGAAATTTACCATATGAACAATAAACAATCCCAAAGATCTTTGGGGCCAGAGAATCAACAGTGTTAACAGTACCATGCCCTTACCCCAAAATTATCTTCCTCCACACTTTAGCTCTCCAAATATATTTTAGTTATAGAAGGCTGTTCAAGTGCCATGCATGAAGAAATGAAGATAAAAAAGGACAAGAAAAGATAAATGCAGTCACAGTAAAGAAAATAATGTAAATAAACTCATCCTTATGAATATAACCAATCATTAATTTGACTATACACTTATTTATTTGGTTTCTTAGTGAGAACATTTATAAAATGCTCTTGTACAGGTGATAAAATCAGTTCATGAAACAGCATGCCCGGGACAGGGAAAATGTTTCAGGGCAAATATATACAAAATGTGCTTATTGAGCTAAAAGAAAAGCAGACTCTGTGTGTGTGTGTGTGTGTGTGTATGTGTATTCTGGAAACTAAATGCATGATTTTGAGATATTGCAAGGGAAAATATATTATTTCTGTATGTCTTCCCCTCCTACATACTACAAAATGACTGCATAGATGTCATTTCAAAGTCACAATAATTTCTTAACTACGTGGAGGGAGATACGAAGAAAAGTGAGTACTGAAAGTTGTCTTAAACATCAGTGCTTTCAAACATTGATTCATAGTAAATTTCTAGCAAAACCAGCCTGAAGTAAACAGAGATTAGTTTTGAATTAAAATACTTTATTCATTCAGATCATGGCAAAGATAATTCGTAAAATGAGAGATCTAGAATATATAATCCTATACATATATGATTCCATGGAATGTATTAATGATTATTCAGTTTCTTGCCCAAAATGAAACAATGTCACTATAATATAGGAGGAAAACAAGTTTCTGTAACATTGTGAACGACATTGCCATTGTAATACTTGACTTTATTTTGCCTTAAATACTGTTACTAACTTATTCTTGCTGGTTATAAAAACACTGTAAGAAGAAAAAAATTAAAAACAAAACCTTAATGGATAACTAAAGAGCTTTGTGTGCTAAATTCAATTCAGGTTTAATTTGTGAACAGAAATCTTTTAATGTGTATTTGGTTAAGGATATGTGATCTGGTCACAAACGATGAGTGGCCTGGGATGTAAGAACCAGCTGTGAGTTTTAAAATTACAACTTAGAGAATTTTAATGTCTTAAATTTATCATTGTCTATGATTTTACAATAGTACCATAATCTACTTTAATAACAGCACATGCTTTTTATTATTTTGTGAATTCTCAACACCCTTCTCCAAGGAAATCAGATTTCAGAAGTTCTCACACAGTCAAAACCCTCCAACATGAAATTTATAATCAAAGACTCAGCCCAGAAACATATCTAAATTCTGTTCAAGTAAAGTATCTCTCTCTCTCTCTTAAACGTTCTCACATATCAAATCACTGTATTCATCCCTATGTATTATTTCTGCTATAAAAATATCAGTGTGCTTTTGGAAAGGTTTTTACTCTTACAAAATTATTGAGATGTCTATCTGAAAATCAATGGTAGGTTTGGTGACATAATTACTCTAATTCTCAAAAGCCAGGCATTCATAAATGGGGAGCTATGTCTTTTCCTGGTGGTAAAGTTCAGGATTTGTTAATTGGTACAATCAGAGAGCAATAGTTTCAAGGCTGCTGCAGCAGTATGCTTACCTAAATTGATGCACAAGCTAGGTCCATGGCGAGAAGCACTCATTTACCCATAAAAACTGAGAAATTATATTGCCCAGTAATCAACTTGCGTAGGCAGTTGTTCATAGGTGTGTCTCTGATCCATGCACTAAAAAGCAGAGCCATGTAGTGTCTTATTTCTTCACCCTCCAAAGGAAAAGTCAGAAAACAAATCACAGAGAAGAGACTCAGAAAACACAAGAGCTGTATCTTCAGCCCACATAAGCTTATTATATGGTTGTACAGTTATAAGAATTATATCAGTAAAGCACCTAAATAGACATTTCACTTGAGAGTAAAGAAATACAGAGCCTTATAATAAAAATAAAGACTCTGAAAGCCAGTGTTAGTTTTCTGTTTCCAAGTTCATGAAAGAGATTATAAATAGCATGTACTTTTTAACATGCACAGTCTATAGCTTTCAAAAATAATATTATATAGAGGATACAATACATTTATTTAGTTATTGCTTACAGCAGGATAAATATCTGTCATTTTACCTATATTTCTACCCATAACTACAAGCTATGGTAGCCCCCCACACACACTGTATTTGTATTATTAAAGATTTTGTAAGGCTACCCTAGCTATATTTACATATGTACAACTTGAGGTGCATGGGAAAAAGCAAGTAATCAAGAGCTTCAATTTGGTGTCTTAAGAATTGTCCTCTATTCTTATTATCCTGCAATTGTGTTCAGAGCTTGAGAATTTACAATGGGGGGAAAAAAAAAACCTCATATAGCAATCACCATTTTTCCTGTAATCAAGTCCACGCTTCTTTTCATATTCTTTCACTGGATTGCTTTTCTCTGTTTATTGTTGTTGCTAAACAAGGTAAGAGTTTAGGCGACATTTTTCAGTGATGATTTCTTTTGCAATAAAATCTTAAATGCAGTCTCTCTTTTCCTCCTGCTATATGCTATCAAATTCATCTTTGTATGGAAGGCACAAACTAAAATGAGTAAATTGCCCTTAGTAGGTAGTACTCTTTTTCCAGACACTAGGAAGTAAATTGTCAAAGAGTTACACAGGGTTTTAGCTGCATGATTCCCATTGACTTAAATGGGAATTGCAAGGAAAACACCCCATGTAAAGCTTAGAAAAGTAGGGGTTAGTTTTCTTTATGATCTCCACTGTATTTTGTACCCTCCAGCCTTGAACCTTCTCTCTTCACATTCCTCCCTGTTCTCCCCTTTGTGTTTTACCCCTAAAAGGATATAAATCTGAGTCATTTCATTTAGTCATTTGTGTACATAGCTACTCAACATACTCTATTCCTAATACCATTTCCAAAGTCTCACAGTTAAACATCTCTTTCTCCAACCCCCCAAATCCAAACCATCCAATATCTGGTTCATACATATAGCTAGAAAAAAATATTTTTTTCATGTTTGAAGAATTATTATAATATTAACTGGGTATTTTTGAAATTTGTACTGTATTTCAAATGATATCAAAATTGCCTAAACTATATTCTTTTCTACTTCTTAAAAAAATGCCTGTTAGCACTGTCACTTTCACTTATTATTGACTTTTTAAGTAGTTTTAGTATTTCCTGAAAGTTCCCATAAAGCACAAATTTATAAGCTACTGGGAAATGCACCAGGCATTGCAAGGCAGTTATCATAGCCACTTCAGTAGCAGTTAGCTAAAGTGTTTCATAGGACAACTAGTGAACAACATAATAGATACCATGATGTTAGATACTGGCAGAATGGGTAGAAGTTTCTATCATGTCTGGGGAATGAAGGACACTCTTGTCTGTGTGATAGAGACAGCAATACCACAATTGCCTGATGTCACTCTTATATAATACATTGCAATACACACACACACACACACACACACACACCCTATGGGATTGTTCTAATTCTCTAGCAAGTTTGATTGTGGAGAGAGCCAAACTAGGCTAGCTTTGAGCTAGATTTTTATGAGTGTTTGATTCTGTATAGAATGCACAAAAGGCCCAATCTTCGTGCCTACCACTTTTTTCATTACTGTGGCATTAATTACAAAGTAAGATGCCAAGTAATTGGCAAGGGGAACACTACTTGCTTATTTATCAGATACCTTTATCCTATGCCCCTGGCTTCTCTCCTTTACTGCACTTTTATAATAGATTACCAGAGTAGCAATGTAAAGAGTAGAGGGTCTTTCCTTTGCACATTTATAACCCAACTTACCTTGAATTCTTTGTCTTATTTCAAATCAGGACAGTAAGAAAGGATCTGCACTTAGCGACATATTAATCAACACACAATACACAAACACATAAAGTCTAAAACAAAGCAAAGAGTATGTTCTGCTAAAAGCAAATGGTTTACTACCAAAAAAATCTTCCCCGTTCATTCTTGCACCTATGGATTCATTATTTCTATGAAGCACTGTGGGAGTGTGCCATAAAATACCAGACAAACAGAGTGAGCATCCTGAAATCTTCTCAACACGCAGGGTACCTCAAAAACATACAAGAACATACTTTTCTCAATTTGTTGTCTGATTTGTCCCCAGTTATTATCAATTACTACTGCTCCGTCTCTGTGTTGATCATGACAAAAGACATGTTTTTCATAAAATCACATGTTTGGACATAACGAGAACCTTGGTTCCCATCTTTCCCGTTGCCGAATAACACATCTCGTGCTGTACAGGCACAGTTGGCTGTCCAAGGACCCTGATGCCAAATTGCGGAGGATATTCTTGTCGCAGTGACAAATCGCTTGCTGGTGGGCTGTGCAGAGTGTTGTTCTGGCAGCATGAGAGTTGTCTACGTGTCTGTCACTTGGTTAGGCTGCTTCAATGCTAGGTGATTTCATCCCCACCCCCACCCCCTCTCCTGTTTCTTCAATGCGGTTTTTCAGACTTACCTTTGCTTCCCAGTGAGTGGGGGCTTTAGCTTTCACTTGACAATGAGCCTATGGAAATGCCTCCCAAGCTCTCCGTACAGGTACCTGTAGGGTGAGAGAAGGATTTTTTTCACTGTGCCATACTTGTTTTCCATACAAACCTACAGGCTGCCATTACAGCCACCCACATCCCTGTTGGCAACGCACTTATGCAGGGAGCGCCTTAATGAATCCAGACAAAACTGCACAGCATTCCTGACACACAAGAAAATCATGCATTTTAATGGTATTGCAGGGTAATTTATTTCTTCAGTCTGTAAAATGTTGATGGTCAATGTTATTTGATAACATTTCAGCAAAGAGATTGTTTTGATTTGATGCTAGTTTTTAAAACTAAAAAAGATTTCTTTCATAAATTCCTCATATTAAGCATATCTTCAGTAAGGATCTGCTTTAAAAAAAAAAAAAGCAGAAATGTAAACAAGTAGACAATATTCAGTAAACAAATTAGCTTGTAAACATACTGCAGGCAATCCCAAGTGTCTGCTGACTACCTATGAAGGTATATAATTTAATGCCTCCAGATAATTTGTGGGTAAAGTCTAACCAGTTGACATTTTGAAATAATAATAAATAATACTCCTATTTCATTACTGAGTTTATAATTAAGTATAAACGTAAAGGCATTAAAAAAACTGTAGCTACAGGAGATACAGTATTGTGAAATTGTTTTGTAAAACTGAAAAGGATAATGTAATGATGTAGGAGGCCTTTTTTATTCTATGGAATGACAGTAGATTTTTTCCATGGAACAGATTCTGCAGCACTGGGGTATTATTTAAGACTTGAGGATGTATAAAAGAAGTTAATGGGTTTTTCACAAAGGATAATATACAATGAAATAATTCTAAAAGGAAATGAGCAGGCTTTTAATCTTGTGGGAAAAAATGTATGTTTTTGCTCTTCTCATATATAAACGTATTTGTTAGTTTTATTGTTAAAACTGTACCCTTGAATCAAGTGGACTCTAACATGCTTCTAAATACTTTAATATAGAGATATTACATAAGATTTATTTTCAAAAAAATAGATGTGAACGTAGATATACCAAGGATTTCACTTACATTAATTAGAAATAGTAATAATAAAGCTGCAAGTAGCAGAACTTGGATAAAGACTAAAATATATTTTAAGTTTCAACCCTCAGGACACACAGGTAAAATTTTCAGTGCAAGGTGATATTTAAATTAGCTTGTTTTCATCATGACTGTTGATAGGACGTAAGTCAGCCCTTTGCACTACATGGGTATTTCCAAACTAAACTTACCAAATTATCTTTCCCCAGACACTTTTGTGTTTTGTTTTATTCTCTAAAACCTGGCAGCACAAATGTTCTAGCTTTTATCACTTAGAAGCATCCAGTATGAGGCTATTGATCCTAAAATTGCTAGGGTTTTCTAAGAAGGCTGCTTGTTGGTTCTGCACTGTTGTCACTGAAGTGGTTAAAGCTTTGTTTGTTTGTTTTGTTCTGAATGGCTCTTAATGGATTAAGCTTTAGGCTTTCACCAAAGCAGTAACTGATTGTAAAAGTAGCAAGGAATAAACTAACCACAGGGTGTGTGTGTGTGTGTGTGTGTGCATGTATGTGTGTGCTGCCAGAGCAGAGTAAATTATGATCTTTAAGTTCTAAAGCTAGCAAAAATATATGTTAAATAAAATATTTCTTACTATATATCTTTAATAAGTCTAGCCCATGTAAATTGCCATGAATTAGATTAGCCAATACCTACAAAGGATTATCTCTATTTAATCAAGTAATTGAATTAAACTATATAATGACCCATAGCTCTTGAGATAGATACTAATTACAATTGCAAGATCGCATTTTACTATGAAATCAACATGCCATTGTGTTTTGATCCTCGAACAGCTTTTCATAATTTTACCAATAATATTCAAAATGGTGATTCCAAGTTATATAAACCTTTAAAGCTATTACCAGAACTTTAAGTAATATATGCACTTGTCTTCATAATATTATGCTGTGGTTCTGGACTTGTATAATTAGGTTTCAGCTTGAGTGTGATATTAAGTAGAGGATTAATAACTTGATGAGTAAAGAAACACCCATATTTGGAGAAACAGATGGAAATGCATGAACTTATATGACTATTTTATACAGTGCCAGCTCCTCTCTAAGACAAGGACCTTGTTCAAGGTCTCATTACCAATGCATGGTGATTCAAAGAGCTAAATACTCAACTCAAAAAATGAAATTACATTGTACAAATCTTTCAACGGGGTGATAGACAAAGCACTACAGATTATGTTCAAGTCGCCCCTCCAGTCCTCCAGGAATGGCACCCTTGAGGTGCCACTCTTGAGTACCCCCTAGCCATTAGCAAATAGAGGGTGACTCTATCTGGTAGAGCAGGACTACCTGCTCTTGGATTTGCTGGGGAATATTTTTTTTTCCAATGGGCGAATCATGAAAATCTAGAAGAAATGGACAAAAATAAAATGGCCTCTGCTTCAGTTTCAAATACCCCAAGATTCATTAGTCAAAGTCTACAAAGATGACAGTCCTTTGGCAAATTTTCAACATGGCTGTTCTAGAGAGATGCAACACTGCATCTGGGCCTCTCTGAATGTCATACTTGGAACATTGCATTTTGGAAGAATACCATGTTAGAAAGAATGAGGATACCTTAAACATGGAATTAAGAGCCCTCCATTATACCTCTAGATTCTCTTGGACATGAATATTGTATTTCGTACTTGCACATATAAGTGCAAATGAACAGTTTGTTTTACCTCTTAGAACATTAGCTAATTCACTAAATCTCATATATAAAAGAACAGTAAAAAGTTCTTCTCTTTCTCACAAATATCACGCACAAAAGATTTGAAATCTTGGAGGAAGTTTCTAATTCCCATCTCATAGTTGTAATAAAGGCAATGAATTGAATTGAATTGAAAGGTGGGCTATATTAAAGGAAATGCATAAGCTTCAAAATGAGAGTGCATTTATCATATAGAGAGAACCATCGATTCTGCTATAATGCTGGTGTAGTCTTTGTAATTTTCAAAATTCCATTCAAAGTGCTGATATTCTGATGACAGAACTAACTGCCACTGTAAATCCAGAGCCTAGCATTAAGAGAAGGGATTACAATGAGTGCAATAAAAAAGAAGGCAATTTTTCCCCCTTGCATGTAATACTCTAAAATTAAGGTAGGCAAAGTGTTATAAAACCTAGATGAATACTGTTAGGGAACGACTAATTTGCTAATTGTGTGACACCCAAAAGCCAAACGTACTTAATATTTATATAAGAAAAGATGATGCACTTATAAAAAGCCAGGCTGCTGTGTCATAATCCTTTCTTGAGGCCTTGGATCAAAATAATAAGGGCGGGGGTTATAAAGGAGAGGGGTTTTCCTCCTCTTTCTTTCCTTTTTAAGATCAGGGATACTTCTAATTGACCTAATTCATGTTTATTCCTAATACCTTGTCAAGGGGAAAACAAACGAGCTGTGTCTACAGAGGCTACAGGGCCTCTTTTTGGTCGTGCCTATTTTTCTCACCACATTTCCCAATATTCCTTCATTCTACTTTCTCCATCACTGTTTCCTCTTCCCTACTCACACTGCCCTGGTTCACATCCTCTCACATCAACTCTCCTGGAGTCTCCTAGTCTTCTCTTATCATTCCTTTGTCACAGACAGAAGAGGAGGGGCCCTGAGGAATGACTTGGCCCAGGACACACCCCTAATCTTCTTCCCTGTTTACACCACCACCTGCAAATGAGGAGGAAACTTTCCAGAGCTTGAATGAAAAGCTTTGGCTTCTCCTATAGACAGGGATGCACGATGCGGAAATAGTATTTGTTAACCAGGCTGAACCATTAAAAAGATCACACACGACAGGGTGGCTTTGAAACTCTGAGGAATTTCGGCCATACCAGGTTAACTAAATGGGAAGCCAATAAATCAAGTGAACTTTCCTGACCCCCAGACGTCCAAAAACTCAAGTTTATACAGAACTTTAAAGAATTGGGTTATGAAGACTTTTTTGTTTTTTAATTTCATGAGGAGGAAAGAGTACTTGACACACTGGCAAATACTTCATCTGAGAGCAGAAACATGTTTGCATTTTGGAAATAAAGCAAAAAAAACCATCCAGAACTGATTGTCAATAAGTCGATTTCAACAGTGTTTAGATTTTAGATAGTTTATTAAAAAGCTGAAACACAACTTTAAAGTATGCAAAAAAAATGTGATTCCCCAGGTTTTCACTGCATTCTTACTCAGAGTAGAAAGAAGAACATGATGAGAATATACAGAAGGATTAGGTTAAAAACTGGAAGTACAGTCCAAGTCTTAAAAACTGATAATCCTACACAATACAGCTCCTATAAAAAGAGCGTGCTTTATAAAGGCAAAAGTTTTATAAAATGTACCTGATTTTTAGATCATAGAAATGATGTGTACATATAGGTTTCAGTAGCTTGAAAAAATATCCTGTGCAGTAAGAACCTTCTTTTCACTAATTTGAACTGTGCAATATGGCAGGAAGGAATTTCAAAGGAGATATTTATATATGTATTTGAATGTTTACTGCCAGGCTTTGCTTTCTCATTTTATCCTCAACATTTTGAATGAAGATGCTTACCTACCTCCAAAAGATTCTAAGGGCTTGCCCCTTTATATCTATGTGTGTTCAGAATGTTTGTGGTACTATAAATATATCAGCATTTCCAAATATCTCAGAGGTAATACTACTTTTCATTTGTCAGTATATGGGTATGTATATACTACTTACGGAGTGATTATAATCTACCATTATGTTTCATTAAGAGTACATTTTTATTGTAAATTTTAATAGAGGGTAGACTTTTAATTACAATAATCTAGGAGACAGGCAGGCAACAAAGAGATCATATAGATGGATATATGAATGAATACATATGAATACAGATATGTGAACGAATACAGATATGAAGGTATGAATACAGATAGTGACAGAACTTTAGTAGAAGTGAAGGGGATCAATTTTGGCATGGAATTATTTTCTGCCCTTAGGTGTGTCTCTCCAGGCCACATTTCCCTTTAGATCAACTGAATGTAATAATTGTTATCTATTTTTTAAGTAATTATGAACCAAAATATCATAGTTTTTCATGGCCAGAAGGGACTTAAACATCAACTTTTAGCAAAAATAGATGGCCAAAATTTCCTCAAGAAGCAGGAAATTGGCAAAGGATATGATATAAATGTCCCATGAGAGTCCAGACCCCAAGTTCTGAATTCCTTCAGAAGAAAGTTTCAATCACATCTGTATCTCTTAAATACTTCACTACTTCTACAACAATTCCAGTGTTACCCAGAGCATTGCTGAGCACCGGAGGTGCTTAGCAACATGGCTGTTGACTGACTCACTATTCGTAAAAAGAAAAGTGTATCCAGCCCAGGTTTCATTGTTACCAATTCCATTACTTTTTCCTTGAAGGGCAGTAATCTTTCACTGTCTTTTTGGGAGACTCCAATTCATTCTGAGTCTTCCCCCAATACTACACAACCACTCTATCTCCCACACCCCCCCTTCCCACTTTTTTCCATAAGGAATACAAAGAATAAGGAAAATGTCCTTTGAAATCAAATCAAAAAAGGTATTATACAGCCCCTTAAAAGAAATCATTATCATAGATGGAAATGAGACTAGTGCCAATGAATGATGGCAATAGTCAGATGGTTTCTTTTTGCTAGACAATTCTGCTCACACAAAAAAGCAACGGGGGTTGAAACACAGAAGAACTAGCAGAGCACCATATTCAAAGCACCTACTGTGTGTCAGGCACCAGACATAAATTAATCAGAATAAAGAACTGTACAAAGTCTGAGAGCAGATTTTTTTTTTTATCTATGCCTTCTATATAAATTGCTTTAATCCATTTAAAGTTAAAACATCTCCAATAAAAGGACGCTAGGCATTTTGTACTATTCAATTTTGATAATGTACTTAGAAAAGAATGCCTGGCACATAGTAGAAACTTAAATATTTGTTGAATGAGTGGATGGTTATACGTACTTTTCAAAGGCAAAATAAATCATCTGCCACTTCTAATGTATTTGGAAAGACATCAATAAATGACTATTGTAAGGAAGATTGCCGATGCTAGTTAAGATAATCTCACGGTGTAGTAGTTTATTTATTCTACTATAGAATTTTTGTTCAGAACCCCTGGGGAAAACTTTTGTTGTGATTACGTCTAGCCTGACAGCGACTCTACTCCAGAACAAAATCTCCAACCAAACCCATGTCCTTTCTTCATGTCCCTGCCATTTAACCATCCAGTTGTTAACACATTTTAAAATCTGACAGGTTATTTCACTTCCAAAATGATACTAAGAGTCACACATGTCAGAACTCTACTTGATAAGTTGTGTTCGTTTCAAATGTGGTATGTGAGCACTGAATCCTCACTCTTTAAATCCTGCAAAGCGTATCAATAATTATGCCAAATCCATCCAACAGTTGATTGAGGTGTTTTCAGTCTGATACGGGTGTCAAAAAGGGAACATTAACTTTATTCAGATCTTTGCCTGATATGTTGAATGGAAAAAAAAAAAAAAAACCCATTCATACATCACAGAGTCATCCCTAATACTGGAAATTAGGAAAAGGTATCTCTGACTCCGCACACATTCTCTCTCTGGTTACGGAGATGATTTTGCCACCTGGCACCCTATCCCTCCTTATTATACCCAATTATATCTGTCATATGTAAAAGTTCTAAGAAGGATACAAATTTGTGTAATTCTCAGGTGGTGCTTTACAAAGAAATCGCTTTTTAAAACTCCTATTCCTAATCTATTTTGAAAAGAGTAATGCTTCTTTAATTATGCAGTTAATTTTTAAAAGGCTATCTACCACAATCTCTTCAGGCCTCTCCTGATTTAATCTTACACGTTCCTGCTGTATGGAGGAGTGGCTGAACTCCAGCCTGAGAAAATTCAGTGGTGGGAGCTCTTTACTTGGGGTTCCCACACTTATTTGTGACATCCGCACTTTGTAGCTGTATTTGGTGCTGGAGCAGACAGAAATAACCAATGAAGAGAGTAGGAGCAACACAGCTTGTCTTTAAAGTGATACAATGAGGCACCAAGGGAGTAACTCAGAAAGACTCAAAATATATTTTTTAACTGAATCAATATGAACATCAAGTATAAATTGAGTAAAAAAGAGTAATTTCTAATAAATAACGGACCAACATTGGAATGGAGAGTATCGCTGTCTATATTAAGTTTCCTAAGGAAAAGTTTAAGAAAGGTTAACCTTAATTTTATTTTTTTGATCATAGAGATTTGCAGTAAATATGTTACTGGTTATATATTGTAGATAAATTCGTCTTCAGTATAAACGTATTTTTTTCAAATGCTTATTCTTGGCAACACAAGTGAGAACAATTATTTTGTAATTGTATATGTTTCTGCTCTAGAATTCTTCCCCTGGAAAGCTTCTAAAATCCTCTAGCCGTGGGTAACAGTGGCCTGAGGTTAAAATCTAAACATAAATTTGTCGTCATCTTTTAATTTCGTGGCCTTGAGCTGTTGACCCAAAGAGGTGTTAGGAGTTCTCAAGGGCAGGACTAAATGGAGCAAACACTTGTCTTTGGAGCCCAAGCCCTGACCTTAAAGATGTAAACTGAATTGCCTACTCCCGAGGATATTGTTATAGTCAG